>NC_031495.1:17004594-17014817 GCF_000237925.1 Schistosoma mansoni
TTAAGCCACTATCCATCTTTGCCCACCATGCTTGCGAATTAAGGCAATACGCATAGTATGCACGTATGCCAATTAGAGACTGACCAGTTGCAGTCCTAACAAAATCGATGGGAAGATTCAAACAAACAATACTAAGTGAATTTAAACTTCACCCCATCGCACAAGCAAGTGGCTATCAGGACTCAGTGGCCGAGTGGAAAACGCGATGGCGTTTGAAGCGAGGGTACTGGGTTCGAGTCCCAGAGTGAACATCAACTCTGAGATGCAGGTACATCCAGCTGACGAGTTGCAGATGGGGCGAAACGCGCGTCCTGGATTCCACTGCTAGCCACTATCCATCTCTGCTAACCATGCTTGTGAATTAAGGTATATCGAGGCAATACGCACAGTATGCACATATGCCAATTAGAGACTGACCAGTTGCACTCTTAAACATCAATGGGAAGATTCAAAACAAACAGTACTAAGTGAATTTGAACTTATATAATTCATTGCAACAATGACTTGAGAGAAAAAAGCCTGGATGTATTTTTGTGTACCAAATATCTACAATCCATCAAGAGAATGTTCTTCTCTGAAGTAATCAGATTTATAGAATCAGCTCGTAAGTTATCTGACTGTTTTGATCAACTTTGTAAATCATTATTAGTTGTATAGAGATTAAAATGCATTTCACTAAAGAAAATCTGTATGATATTCACAATATTGTTGTTCTTTGAGTGACACGTTTTGTCATAAAACCTTAATCTTTATTTTTTAATTTAAATTCAAATATATATTTTATAACACAGAATTTCTAATGAATGTTTTCCATATAAAACTCATAATAATTAAAGTATATTTCATTCATTTTCTATACAGCAGATTGATATGATTTAACTATATATTCAAGAATAATCTGTAACAAGTAGTGAAGGCTTTCTATAGAGATATCAAGTTACAGAATAAGAGTTATCTCAGTCAAGATTGACCCACTATATGACTGGGATGTTGAAAACGATTACTTGACTGCTTCTCGTGATTGAAATTATGATTCGATGACGGCTAATATTTACTGGAAGAACCGAGATCACGGTCTCCCATTTATACCTTTTAATAGATGTAGAAGTATATAATATACCTTATTCATCCGAGCAGTTATCTTTGATCGAACCTCATGTGCATATAAGAGCTTCATAAGAAACACTTTAAAATCCCATAGACATGTACTGGAGATTGAACCAACAATATAGTTAACAGAAAAGAATAATTATGAATTAGGTTATTTAGCTGTGATTTTCAAGCTTCATCTCTCTTCAAATATAAACTTCTGGGAGATCAGCATATGTTCTAATTCTTAAGATGGAAAAAAACTGTTGAATAATTTCACTATCATTCAAGTAAATAATAAATCTGTTTATTATTTCGATCTAATGTCGGCAGTTTATTTACAATCTGTAATTAACGGAATTGATTTATTCCCATGGCAATTAATATTCAAATAAGAAGTTAGTTTTCGGCATTTTTATAAACATAGTTTTAAAAACAATTTTTAATGACATTATTTAGTTTTTTAAAATATATTTACCTTAACCGTATATAAAAGACACTGCTACGAGTAAGAAAATCAAAAGTATTGAAGTACATCAAATTTGAAATGAAATAAATAAGATACTAAAATACGGAATAAGAAGCTGAATATATTCACTTAGGTATAAATAAACGCAATTTACTTTAACAAATTACTGAAAAGAAATAGTCACTTAATTTCACAAGACCAGTTAATGCATCTAAATATGTAGCGGAGTGGAACTTGAAGTTATTTAAAACCAAATAATTATATTAATAAGATATTATTTTCTCAATGCAAGATCATTTAACTAAAGAGCATTCATTGATTTTCTTGACTAGTAAGCCATTTAGATTAGAGAACACTACTTCGAACACAACCACTTAAGCAACCAACGCTAGTTGTTTCCTGTGTGAATAAATTAAAATATGCAGCTACCAATTATCGTTTGATACATTTAAAGGTGTTTCCATATCAAAAACGTTATTATCTTGGAAGAAGTTAGCTGACAAAAATTTACAAATTCTTCATCAAACTGAATCACATTCTAAAGACGTGAAAAAATTTATCCTTCTATCATACATGATATTACAGCTTTTCATTGAAATGCTTTAAACCATCTCTGCTCTATCATAATTATATTTTTCATTACATTTCAATGAGTAGAAAAATTGTATTTCTAACGTTTCGTAACTTAATGTAAACTAATTCTTCAGAATCAATAAATCTTTTGCTCTATTAATGTTTTAGCAAAATCCACAGGTTTACAGTGTTGAGTTAATACATGAAGCAGTTAAATATTATGTATATTAATTACTAGTAATAATAATATGAACAAAAATTTTTATAAATTTCATATGTATAACGTTTATTAGAAAAAAATAAACGGGACAAATTATATTCATCCAGTGCTTCCAGGTTTTCCATGAAGGTCTAGATTCAAATGACTCATGATTTCAACCATGAAAAAAATACTGAAATCTCCACAAAACCCCTTCTGATTCATTATTTAATTTATCGACATAAATTAATGATATTTCAAAACATTTTAATCCCCAGAAATTTCGCGCTAAAAATATTTTCATTTTTTACAGAATATTTCACTGCTGGAAAATCAATAATTGTTTTCATTTATGATAAGAAGCCACATAAATTTTCTTAATTATATCAATAAGAGTATATTTGTTTAATTATGTAACAGGTTTCTTCTTATTAAAGGTATTAGAAAAGTTTTAGTCAGCTAATAGAAATGACAACAAGTATCTAAAGATACTTTTGGTGAGAAATAGTGGAGACAACACCAACGAAATACATTAATTTATGAATAGATAATTCAATGAATAGAAAATTATTTTTTTCTGTGGGCTTGTATCAGTTTGATGTTATATTAACTGTTTGGTAATGATATATAGCTACAAATATTATAAAGATATTTGTAACTGACTACAATATACTGAGTTCATGTTTGGATTCGAGAAAAAATTTCCCTTCCACTACATCAAAATATTTATTACGAATGATTAGTAACTTTATAAACGTTTAATAAAAACAATTTTTGAACCTGCAAAGACTTAAAACATTTCAATTACCCAAGTTCCTTTTCACCAATGGTAATGCTTTCGATATAGATTGTCTAAACTAAATAGTCAGTATTCTCGCATCATTTCTAACCATCATAGTTTCAATTATTATCTTTACTAGTATGGAGCTCATTCTTATAAATTACATCGATATATCTTTGTTAAAAATGACGGACTAATTTACCAAACAGAAAGGTAAACGGAATGAATCGCATTATTCATAAATGAGTGTAAGCTAAATGAACCAATATTCAAACAGTCTAGATCGTGAAATATTTCAATAGAAGACACTGAAACGTTGACAAAATAATGTAAACTAGCGATTCAAATTTTCCTCAAACGGAGACCTATTATCATATTCATGATTGAACTTATTTCCAGTTTATGCTAGTGTAATTGTGTGACTATATCAGTTAAAAAAATAGGAATACTGAATGTGGACTGTTATTATTATCACCGAGTTAATTAAGTGATTCTGAAATAAACTATAAACACTATTTTATTTTAAGCATACGTGAATACAATAATACCAAAGGATAGTTTCTTTTAGGTCATTATTTATTTTGACTCATAAATAGTTAACTACCTTATTCGTTATAGGATAGAATATATGTCCCTGTGATATTAATTTTTACATTGACGTTTCCGATGTTTTATCCATAATGTAATGAAATGTTCTTAGTTATCCATCTTAATTACATCTCAGAAGCAATTTACTTACATACCTACTTACGCTTGTTACATAGGCTGCCCATCAGGATTCTATATTGAACATATAGTAGTTTATAATAAATAAAACATTCATATTTTGTGCATTTTCATAAGTATTTATACAATAAAATTAAAATGAGAAATACTTTTAAAAGTGATTTAATTACTATAACAGATAAATTATTAAAGTTTAAGTATTTTGCAGTAATAGTCATTTCTTCGATAGGTGTACACTTTTCAATAAGAATAGAAAAAAAGCCAAAGAATATAAGTAATTTTAGAATATTTGGAAAACAGATGAGTAGTACATTATACATTTTTAAATTAAATACAAAACAAACTTATTTAAAATGTTCAAACAATTCGAAAAATTTTTTGGAATATCAAATTATTTACATGTCTTATTTCTAATTCAGACAGAAATTTTAAAATAACCGCACTTTTTTTAAGGTTACTTCATAAAAATGTTTACATTTTTTTAAAATCATAACATAAATCATCATTTTACACATTTGTTTATTTTATTTATACCAGTAATATTTATTTGTGCATATGGATGTTCATGTTATAAAACAGCTGTGAAACTTCATAAAGTTTGATTTAAAGAATTAAACATATGTTGATATTTATAGAGTTGATATTATTAAATTCAACATTCAATCTTATTTATTTATTTGTATATGAGTACAAACCATAATATTTTCAATTGTATGTTGTTTTATGATCATTACGTAATGATTTCAAGGGATTTTGTTTTACTCTCAAAATCCTAGATATATATACGTCAGTATATTAACATTTTGAGATATATTTTAGACAAAGAATGTACAGGTGCCAGTAAATTGTAGATGAATAAAAATAGAGTTAAATGGATGATCAAGTTTTAGCTGAATTTGTTTAGATTAGTTTTGAGTATGGATAATTTTCACAAAACTCCTGAAATAAATTTATATTCGTATGACTTAACCACGAAGATGATTGAGTTATTTTGCTCAAATCTGGGACTGCACAGCATTCTGTATACGTGATACTAACAGGATTCATATTCAAGGCCTTCAATTTTTTCCAGGAGGCAGTTAACCTTGATTTATCATGTGAGAATTCAATAATCTGATAAAATAATTTCCTTTTTTCTAGAATATACTATTTTAACTTTCGATTATAGTGTTTATCCCATCTTTCCATCGTTTCAGTTTTGGATAAATATTTATTAATGTGTTCTGAAATATATTCTTTATATGAACTAAACCATATGACATATACGGCACGCTTTTATTACTATGTGTAAAATATTTGTGTCCATTGTATCAACGAAAAAAGGTGAACAATAGAATACAGAACGTTTCATCAAATTCATTAGTGCAATCAATAACATTTTGCGCAATATTTTGTATGTAAATAAAATAAAACAAACATTCTAGCTACACTGTAACGTTTAAAGAAAAGCATGATAAGAGAATTCTTTTTAACATTGGACAATTGTTTTGATATGTTCAACGGTGAAAGAAGTCTAAAGAGTCTAAAGAGACTTCAAAATTATTTTCAATGCAAAAAACTGATAATCATAGTACTGTTGGTTCTTCAATACTGTATATATTGCTGTCTAATATGATAACTAGATGAATAGAAATGTTACGAGATATAATTCTGATGAACTAGAAATGGGGAAGTGTACACCATGTGATCAATGTAGTGCAATACGAAGGTAAGTAATACTTAGCAAAATTATAATTCATATATTAGAAGAGACTTGTTGTACAAGACTTTGTTAAGCGTGAATTTAACCTCCTCTGAAGCTTTTATCATTTCTCGTAATTGGATCATAACAAAATTATACATTTTATAACTTGCATCTCCGGAGTTTGTTCTTATCGCCATATTTATTATACGATAATGTCTCCTGCTGTCAGCTTTCACTTTGTACTGAATTATTTTCAACATGAGTCATTAGTTTATGGGCGAAAATTACATCCGAAATGTTTACTTTCTGTCTATTGGCGTGAGAGCTTAACTGTCAAAACATTTTCCATATTCTTTCTATAGCTACGTACTTTTTATTGCAGACCTTATGATTAGCTCAACTTAATTAGCATAACCAATATCTGTTAGTTCGTTTTATTGGTTATGCGAAACTTCCCATTTATGGTTGGGAAACAATTATTCAGTCTCTTTTGTAAAATGTGCATCCTTCACTGGTTGTCTCAATGTTGCAGTTAAGTCACACGCATCATTGGAAGTTAGACAGTGTCTATCAGGGAAACTTAGGACTGGTGTTTCGTCCTCTATGAGACTGGTCAGCTGGATGTACCTGCATCCCAGAGTTGATATTCACTCTGTTATATTTTAATTGATTAAAAAGTTGACTAGTTATGAAGTAAAAATTTATGCTCCGATGTAAATCTAGTGCTTGTTAGCTTTCTTTACATACTATTATGTACTGACTAAAAATACTCAGCAAATGAATAACTATAGCTTTCTGCAGTCCTTTTCCACTACACTATAACGCTAAACAAATCAAGCTACTTACATATACTTTATTTTCTTCACTCTTTCCTAAATCATTACATCATCAATTGATAAACTAATCACTGAAAATACTATAAACTTATTTTCTATGAAACTATTATTCAAATCCTCAATTTAAAAGGTAAGTCATAATCATACTTGAATCGTTTTTAGCATCTTTAGGTGATTGAATAGTACACTATAAATTTCCCATTGTACAATGTACAACATACTCCTAAAACCGATTTCATTGTGCGATACAAATCAAGTCAAATGTTACTTATTATGTCCATTTTAACGAACAAATTTATCGTATACACGATATCTACGATTCACATCCTTTTTAAGTACACTATTTGAAGAACTATTAGTTAAGAAAAAACATTCATTGTTTGTTTCTTTATAATTGCTTATAAACATTCAAAAGAGTATAGAGACAATATTTTGAAACGATATGAAGTGTTGAATTCATTCAGTATTGTTTGTTTGAATCTTCCCATCGATTTGTTAGGACTGCAACTGGTTAGTTTCTAATTGGCATACTTGCATACTATGCGTATTGCCTTAATTCACAAGCATGGTGAGCAAAGATGGATAGTGGCTAGCAGTGGAATCCAGGACGCGCGTTTCGTCCTATTTGGGACTCGTCAGCTGGATGTACCTGCATCTCAGAGTTGATGTTCACTCTGGGACTCGAACCCAGTACCCTCGCTTATGAAGTATTTCAAAAACATTTCCATAATTGAGTTAGGAAACACTATTCTGTTTTAATTTTAAACCTTTTATCTAAATAATTGTCAAGTAGAAAACCCACACATATTGCTATATAACAATTTGACATACATATTAAAGTATAATTTGATAATTGGAGTTAATGTATTCACTTACTCATATTAATTTCGAACAGATTGTAATTTAAACATTCTGAGAAGTTAAGATGTTCTAGTGCTAAAATGCAATAGAAATGACTGATGCAATTGCCTAATACAATGTAAATGCAATATAGTGCAGTTTTATGTAACAATAATTTTTAAACTGGAAAGTCGGTTGAGTTAACTATGATTCGGACCAATGAGCTTCCTTATTACAAACTTTATATATAATTAGTTATTTAGGCTGATATTCAGAATCATCCAAATGCTTGTGCATCCGTGTTGCAAAGATAACTTACGTTTGCCATAATATCAGGATTTCAAATAGATTAATTAGGATTCCATTGCGTTTTTTGAAGCAGTGGTTTTATATATAGTCATTTAAACATAAGTTATTCAAAACATCAAATTCGTAAATATTTTGGCTGGTAGTAGTAACTAATAAACAACTTACATAAAACTGGTTTCTAACCAGAATAAAATATTTCATGATATACTGTAGAACATTAGCTACAAATATTTATTTCTATTATTTCACATTTCAATTCAGCTAATAAATGTATCGATATCAGAGAAAATGTGTGCTTTGTTTACACCTGCAATATATTTTTTGCCTGTTAATCAACTTAAGGTCGAACCTAGGACCTTTAGGCCTCCTAACGTTCGCTTAACCCCATTGACCGATGAGTCTGAACCTTACGGTTTACATTTCTGACTTCAATCAAACTACGATATTGAAAAACCATCTGCCAGTCCGATTGGTGGGTAACTATCTCCTACAGGATTGGACTTCATTAGTCATGACTTCTCTCTAGAATTCTGCGATTCACAGTAGAATTAATCACTTGTGATGCCTCTTGTGCTTCTTGTTTTTACAGTGGTTGTCTAAAATCAGTTTGTGATGTAACTGATAAATTCATCTTATCCTTAATTAGTCACAAGGATGTGAACATAATTCTATAATCCTAAAACTCAACAAATATGACAATGATAAGCTTGTATTATGGTACATGCTATTTATGTTCTATGGCATAAGTAGTATGTAACACCATCGGAAGTGGAATGCCTGGCTGTAGAAGGCCAAGATGATCAAGCTGAAGAAAACAGAAATGGAAATAGAAGGGAATTATGAATTGGAAGAATCATACAGAATATGAAGGATAATTGATGGAAGATTTGCAAATGAAGTATTCAATGTATGGTTCTCATATTTTTTGAAGATATTCTGTAATTTAATATTAAATAATAATTCGCTGACCCCACCTGAGTTCTTGTTCACCACAGTATCAGTTACGTTAGATAAATGTCTTCAAGCTAATCAATAAAGAAAACCTTTGGAAATGATGTTTTTTTAATCGATACATTGAGCGTAGTACGCCAAAGAAAGTACTATAATCTTCATCGTTCACATGGTTCCTAAATCTAAATTATGTTCCTCAGTGGTCCTGTGTAAGTGGAGTAACTGTATTCATTACTTTATTTACATTATATTGTTAGATTTAATTCAGAAAGTATACTTGGAATGTCCATAAAACATTTGAAATTACAGTATCAAGGTATAATTTGACGAAATATCTATCAGACTGAGTTTTTAAACTTCTTTACGACTTCTTCATATTCACATAATATGCTTCGTTTAGATAATTTATGACTATATGATTTCAACAGTTTTTTTTGTACTACTTACTATTTACGCCTGTTACTCCCAATGGAGCATGGGCCGCCAACCAGCATTCTCCAACTCACTCTGTCCTGGGCCTTCCTTTCTAATTCTATCCAACTGTTGTTCATTCTTATCACGTCTGTCTCCATTTCTCGGCGTAATGTGTTCTTTGGTCTTCCTCTTCTCCTTTGACCTTCAGGATTCCATGTGAGGGCTTGCCATGTGACGCAGTTGGGTGATTTCCTCAATGTGTGTTCTATCCACTTCCAGCGCATCTTCCTGATTTCTTCCTCCGCTGAAATCTGGTTTGTTCTCCTTCCTTCGACTCTCAGGGCAGAGTTTAAATGGTTTGAATAATTTTTTTCTGGTTGGCGTTTTTTTAGCGAAATGGTTTTTTAGGGGGTGGGGTCGCTAACCTGATGCCCAACCCTCCTCCTTTATCCGCGCTTGGGAACGGCAGTAGCCTCCGGAGCAGATACAGGCGGAGTTAACAGTTTTTTATAAATTTGTGTGAAATGTCTTGATATTTGTATGAACCAACGAATCCTTCGTATCTTTTTTATGATCGTCACTTTTACATAGAATACAACTCGTTCATCAAATTCAGTCGTGGTTTTTTTGGTCTCCACACACGTTAGTCCGTAAAAAGTGATCGAAGATGAAGAAAATTCAGAATCCTTCAGAAAGATTTTGAAGATCCTGTACTCTGTGAGGTTGATAATGAAACTGTCTGATAAGACCATTTAGCTGAAGAAATCTAACATCATCAAAATACAATCTATTAGGGTACATTTTGATAACTATTTCAAGTAGTTATACTCCACATTCACATCAAGAGTACTTCTAATAATATATTACTTTAAAAATTAATGTTGTCTACTAGTCACTGATATAACAATATAAAAATATCTCAGCTCCGTAGGAGGTCAATCACTGACCAAACAATTGATTAGTAATATCTCAGACTGTTGTGAAACTGGATGATATGAGTTCAAAATCCACTAGACATTATTATTTCCTTCAAGATTTTATGTATCCGTTAATGATGAGTATCAATTAATACGAAATATAAGTTTATAATCTTCTTCCAAGTATATTGAACCACTTAACATGTATACTGAACACATTCAATAGACATGAGATATTTTTATAGTTGAAAGCATGAGCCAATTGAAGCTAGACCACCAAGGAAAACCTGGGAGCACTGGATGACCGTTTCGTCCTATTGTGGGACTCTTCAGCAGTGCGCATCCACGATTCCTTCTCGTGAGATTCGAACCCGAGACCTACCAGTCTCGCGTCAGAGCACTTAACCGATAGACCACTGAGCCGGCCGGCATCTG
>NC_031495.1:17015017-17017480 GCF_000237925.1 Schistosoma mansoni
GAAGTACATCCAACGTTTCACCTGGCGATCTGGTCCCAGCGTTTTCAAGGAAACGTTGGATTAAATTCAAATTCATTCGCTGAGATCTTACAATTATATTATTCCTACTTAATGTCTTAAATCAATTTGGCGCACAAATACAGTGAAACTGTTCGCTCTAATTTAGACTAAAGTTCTTATATAAAACTATATTCATTGTGAAGAAAACTATGAAACTGAATAGTAATGATGGTTTGTTTCATAATACCGAATAGCAGTAGTTCAGTTCATTTCAGAAATTTATTTTTATAATCATTTTGTTGCATTTTGTTAAACATTAACGGGCATTTCACATGATGGAAATCATATGACAGGAAAGAAAGTATAGGTAAATGTTCTGTGTCTTGTTTGAAGCTGAGTAATCGTTAGCAATTACTATTCAAATCCATCATTTTGAAACTTCTGAAAAAATGTTTTAAATGGATCCTTCTAATTTTAAGTCGCGTTGACAATTTGTGATTAATGTTAATACTGTGAATAATCAACTTACACCAAAATTTACTCAGCTTTTAAAAACTCTGAAGTCGTAAAATTAACTTTTTTCTTATATTTAAAGTATATTTGAAGATATTTGCGTCATATAATACCATCATTCAGGATATTATCGATGGCAAGCAGCCACCCAGAATGTCTAGTGTCTTGGTTTTGTATTTCTTAATAGTATCCACTCTAAAGAGACGTGAAAGAGAATTTTAAGGCTTCATGAGGATAGCATCAGCTTGAAACTACTAAATTTATCGCCATAACAGTGAGTTATTGAGTTCCGATTGTTTTGTTTGAGTTACTTTCTAATAGCAAGTTATATTTCATTGAAGAGTTACCCAGTGATAATCATTTGTTGATAATGTTCATTCTGAGATTTGGTTATTTCATGCAAAATATTTTCATGTCTTTCATTATATGCATGTGTGGTCATATTTTAAATATTTTGCTACTATAATTTAATGAGAAGTAAAGCTATAAACACAGACGTTTGAATCATTCCAGTGTCATGATGCCAAAATAACTCATTTAAATATGAAATAAGTAAGTAAGGATCTATCCTGGAATTTAATACTCAAACTGATGAGACAGCAAATATACGATGGAGTTGAAATAATAATCCATGCTTTTAACAGTTGAATTCATGAGTCGATCTAAGCTAGACCACCGTTGAATACTTGGTGGTTTATTTAAGATCAACTCATGAATGCAACTGTTAAAATCATTACAATCTCCACAAATCTCCATTCTGATAATCCATGATTTGTTTTCTGATAATAATGGTTTCAGAGGATTAAAAAAATCAGTCGAGAAAATGGCTATCAAAACATGATAAAAAAAGATCGAAATTAAATTGTAGTTTGAAATGAAATGCAATCAATAATAATATTATTAAAGGAGGGAAAAGGGAGAGAGAAGATAGTTTGTGAAATCTAGGGTTAATAATCGTGGTTAAAGAATCGATTTTATACATTTCATTAGTTTATACAGTCCGGGCAATTTTAAATGTATGGTAAGTAAAATAAATACTTATTGAAATGGTCAGATTCATGACTACGTCCTTTAGAAATATTGATAAACATAAGCCCAATAAAAAAATAAACCTCGAACTTAATGCAAATAATTTTTTTGTTAAGAAGTTAGAAACCTTTATTACGTTATCTAAGAACCGAAATCTAAAGCTAATGAAATTAATAGAAGTACATTTTGATAGAAAGATAAGTATTTATCGGTATATATGCTACTGCATCAGCTGAAAATCAATGTGAATCAAGTATAAACATAGCAAATAACTGAACTTCAATTGTTCTACTAAAATGGAAGTTGTTTAACATATTGTGTACGAAAGTCCATGATATTTTTCTCTATTTATTTACTAATCATTATATTTTTAAAATAAAGTCAACCTTACCCAGTTACGTTTATGCAGATCACTTACGTTCACTCTAAAAGGTAAGATACGAACAATTCGTCTTCCTTATTATGATACTTCACAATTTTCATGTACTACATTTAGGGAAATTGTGGTTTTGAGACTTATACTCACTGATTGTAATCCTATTGTCAAAACGTTTATAAGCTTTCCTAAGTGTTTTGAAAAATACATTACACATCAATAGTAGAGATTTTCAGCAACTCATAACACAAGTGAATCTACACTCAGATTCCTTAAGTTTTACGGTTGTGATAGTAGCAAGATGAGAAGTGTCAAACAATTAGTGAAATAAAAGCTGTAGGTTTTCAAATTCAAATAGAAATGAGTTTCTATCTTGAACTGATATCCTTTGACGACAAACTTAAAGTCCTGAAAACCCTTTTGTTATATCAGCGCATTAAAAAATTAGATCTAAAACATGGGATCTTTAGATCATACTATGAAATCACCAATCACTATTACGCATCCAATGATTACCTATATTGATAAAAAAAAGAAACTGAAGC
>NC_031495.1:17017705-17019495 GCF_000237925.1 Schistosoma mansoni
CTGAAATGTAGGTACAAACATCTGACGAGTCCCGAATAGGACGAAACGTGAATCATGGAATCCACAGCTAACGACTATCCATCTTTGCTTATAAGCCTTGTAACTTCAGGTAATATCGATGCAGTCCACACAGGATATACATACGTCAACAAGAGACTAATCAATTGCAGTCCTAAATGACAATGAGAAGATACATGGAAACAACACGAAGTAAATATGTATAACGAGTAAAATTTTATAAAGGTCAAACATATATGTATATCCTCATGGGTTTTAAATAGTTCTCAACGTTTCACACTTTAATATAAATGAAATCATGAGTCATTTGAAGCTAGACCACCATGGAAAACCTGGAAGCACTGGATGGTCATTTCGTCCTTTTGTAGGACTGCAATGCGCATCCACGATCCCGCCTCGCGAGATTCAAAACCAGGACCTTTCAGTCTTGCGCGCAAGAGCTTGACCACTAGACCACTGAGCCAGCATTCAGTACACTTTGTAAATACTTAACAAATATATGCAGGAAATGAAGTGTAATGTTTTTTTCCGAATGTTTAAAAAACTAAAAAAAGAACTACATATTTTATGAATCATTTTTCATCATGTAAATAATTTTCAATCACTAAATTCAAAAAAATGTTACAGCATTGTTGTTCTTGTTACGCAGTACATAAATGTTAAGCATCAATAGTGTCACTTTCTCGGCGAGATTTAAATACATCAAAATGTACAAATACTAACAATTACTAAATTCTATTCATTATTCCTTAACATTCAAAAATATCCATTTTGAAAAGCGATTGTACACTTCAACAATCACCATGGCAACAAACAATTATTGCATATAAGAGCTGATTCAAAATGTCATCAGACTAAAACAAATTTCTATTATATTAATAAATAAATGTCATGCCGATTAAATTTTACTAATAAGATAAATGAAGAATCGTTGATGGTTCATTCATACACAAGATTTTTTTAATATTTGATATTTTGCTTTGCAATAAAATAGTGGGTTAACTGAATTATCAAATTAAAAAGTTAACTACTACTCGTTCATCTGCAGTTCACAGAAAGTTTACTTCATATATATGTAGTCTCGGTAAAATTCTATTATCTATGTTTTGTTTTTTCTTTAGTATACATTCACTGTATTGGGATTCTGTATATACAACGGATTATATTATTTTTTTAATTTATAAATTGTTATTGGGTCGACTTTATAATATTTCAGAAGAACTTTTGTCCTCACAATGTCCCCATAACTAAAACAAAAGTTTGTTTAATTATAGATAAAATGAAATACTGAACAAATAACTAAGCAAATAATTTTTTATATTCGTTTATTTATATTATCATTGTGAAAATAATTACGATTTATGTAATCATATGTATAACAACATGTTACCCTTTGAGGCTATTCAACTTGAAAAGAGGCAATATTCCACCCTAAACATGTGTAGATCTTTCCCCAATGTTTTTAAATTTTGAAAAAATTCTAATTTTATGTTCATAATTATTTTTTAAGTTTATCCATTTTAATGCATTTTACTTCGATTGGATAATGTTGAAGTTATAATAAAAAAGTCAAACTGATCATTTATCTTAAATGGCATTTAATGTAACTGATTGTATACAACTGTTATTTTCTCCAAGTATTATTTCTAATTATTTTAATGGTTAGAATACAAGATTTAAAAAAAATAATGTCAGTACGTATTGTAATGTAATAGTATGAGAGGATTACATTTGTGAAATGTAAAGAAACTAGATTAAAAGAATTTACACTA
>NC_031495.1:17019922-17137195 GCF_000237925.1 Schistosoma mansoni
ATCGGTGGCTGATAGCGATGTGATCTAGTTGGGTCCAACGTTGGGACGAATTCGTGGGTCGCCATGTCAAAAGATGTTTTTCCTTGTGTTTAAAGTTGGTATTTGCAAGAAACAGGCGGTTATCTGAGCATAGCTGCAACAGACGGTCGCCGTTATCTGTTCTATTGAAATTTCTTGAAGTTTTGATCGAAATATATATACAATAATATATCTATTAGGCTAAAAGTTATTGTAAATGAAGTTTACGTACCGTAAAGTACTGTGTTCGCAACGTTTCGTATCTAGTTTTTAGAAATATCAGTATGAATTATCTTCATCTCTATATTCTCATCCAGATCCACATTTAAAAGCTGTAGTTAAAATAAGATGGAACAGCCACGTTTATGTCAGTTATATCTTACAAATTAAAGACTGCCAGGATAAATGGATCGTTAAAATTACGATGACATGTTCTGTTTATGATATGTATATAGCTTCAAAATCAGTTAATGCGAAATGTTCTGATCAACGTGGAAAGTAGACAACCATGTCCATCGTAAGCAAGGAACATAACTGAAACGAAGCACAGAATTGATATCAATACAGCTTTTAAAACATTGTATAGAGATTATCAAGGACGAATTCTTAGGCTTATGGAAACTTTGGCTATTCATAAATCATAACCCGCCTTATGTGTAAAAAAACAATTTGTCGTAACCTCGAATTTGCCCTAGTAAACCTTTAGTTATTTTATAGCCTAGGGTAATGCGACAATTTACTGTTCTTTCCATAAGATGTTAATTTTCTCTCTCTCTTTTATTTACAATTATTACCTTGTTTACTTAGACCCTCATTTAATTGACATTTACTAACTTCACATAAAATGCCTTGACAAGTATATTTGTGACTAGATTGTTTAAAAAAAACAGAAGTTAACCGATCGGGAAACAAAATGAATCCCTTAAAAAATTATTACGATAGTTTAAATGTTGATATAATTATTCTTATATTTCAGCAATTCAAAAAAACTCTCCAAAGAATATTTTGAAGCAAACATTGTTATTATGAACAATTGCTTTTCAGTCGCTTCATCATCAGCCTATATAGTTTTAAGTTCATAATTCTTGTTTTATAACGGTAAAAATAAACCATATATAAGTAAATTAGATGTTGTATTTTAAGAATACTATCAATTGATTGAAACATACACTAAGCTTCAAGAGTTCATTGAGTTCATGAAATGAAGTAGGATCCACAAGCTGCTCTAAAATATTAAAAATTTTTATCATGAAAATTAAATCAACAAATATATGAAAATAGTGATTTCTTTTATTAAGATCACCATCAGGCTTTAATGTAAAATCCTTACATTTTTTATGGATATATGAAAAACATTAAAGCAATCAAAACAATTTATGAGTCAATGATAACAATGTAGTAGATTTCATAACTACAAGTAATAAATAAAAACTATAGAGTTATATTGTGATGACAAGTTTACCAATAATAATAATAATAAGTAGAAGTTATGATTAATTCTAAGTCAAGACATTTGTAAGTAGACACCAGAGTAGTAAATATCAAGAACTATTTAGACTATGTAATAAGAAATATGTTCAAAATATGTGGTGATCCAATAGTGAGCCATGATATACAAGTGGATTGAATTTCCACCCTTTATGATACAGAATTCAGGTCTTATGGAGTTTATGTTGATGGCTTACTGTATATAATTTTTATGCTTTAGGTAAATTGTTTTGAACCAGGTACAAAATTGAAAAGACTTCATTTATATTAATGAGTTGTTCGCCATCTACCAAGTAAGTAAGAATATCATTTCTGGTAGACTTCAGTGCTCCTCTTTCTAACCATATGTTCATGAACACTCAAGGATGATGGATAATGAGGATGGCCTAGCTCTTTTAGGCCACAATCTATCCAAATAAAGAGCAGAGGATTTCGATTTAAATAGCTATTGCTTTAATCGTATGAAGGATCCGTAGTCCGGCTAATTTATGCAAAAAACTATTAACACGATATATTATTGCCCCAAGATAGCTGTGTCACTTTTTTAACACCTACCACTAATCACTAATTCTTATCCAATCCATATCATTTGACAAATCGCGTAATTCTTAACCAACTATTGATTTTTTACTTGTCACTATCTCTCTCATCCCATGTTAACCATATTTGTTCCGATCGGTAAACTTACAGCTTCATTTAACATATAAAGTTAGTCAAGTTAACATCACATATCAATCATCTAAACACTAACAATCTGTTAGTTTCCTAGTCCCACACTTGACAATCATATAGTCTAATTAAATTTTAGCTCAGGTCAAATTGAAAAATTATCAAACATATTTATAATTCTCATCGCGATATATTTTATCCTCATCCTTTTTCTTATCACATATTTTGTCTTGATTAATTTGAAATTTTTCTCAAAGCTTTAATAATTATTAAACGTGACAGGCTGTCTGTATTGATTCAGGAATGATTTTTCTGATTGCTTCCAGACAAAAGATAAGGATAATCCAACGATGTTAATGTCTAACTTCAACCAATCCAACAGTGAGAAGCCATGACCAATGGAGTTCAACCAGGTCCATGTGAGATAGTAACTCACTGAAGACAATGGTGGATGTGTCGCTCCATTTCGTGGACTAGTTGAAGTTACACATTAACACTGTCGGATGCCGGATCAGTGGTCCATAGCTTAGGTGTTAGCGGGTGAGACCGATAGGTCCTGGGTTCGGATCCCATGGAGCGGTATCATGGATGCGCACTGCTGAGGAGTCTCACAATAGGATGAAACGGTTGTCCAATGCTTCCAGGTTTTCCATGGTGGTCTAGCTTTATTTGACTCATGGATTCAACTATGAAATTAATAAAATCTCTACAAAACCCCTTTCTGATAAAAGATAATCTTCCCGTTTTTACTTAGGTTCCTTTTTTATTGAGGAATTTCGACGATATATGTTGTTTGAAACCTATAATAGGCTTCTTGGTTATTGAACAATATGGATGAATATAACTGACACTATTAAGTAGTAAGATTTTTATCCGAACTGTTTAAAGGAAACTATTCACTTTGTATAAATAAACTCTATCCACTACTAAGTATTTTCAATGCGTCTACAAAATGGATGCCATCAGATTGGAGATTTTAGAGATTTTTATACATTATATTATCAAACATGTTAACGTAAAACATGTTCTAGATACATTCATTTTATTATTCCAATATTCTATTTTATTACTCGACCGAATAATGCCCATTAACCTAATGATAATTTAGTGAAATATTCTATGCAGTATACTTAAAATATTACGATTAGTCACAAACATAATGAGAAACCTAAAACCAACTGAAAGGTTAGTATATTTTTCAAACGGTAACTTTGAGATCCTGTAATAGATGCTAATATTGCTTTTTTTCGAATGATTCCAGGTTCAAAGAAAATCAAAATGATATTTATGCTACCGAAGGTGATAATTTAATATTTATCTGTCCAAAAAATCGGACATTTTCTCAAAATCTGTATTGGGTATGTGTTATACATGTAACAACATAAATATGTATTTGTATATTGTATTAATTCGATTAGTGTACTCATGGTGTTATAACATAAATGATAAACATTTTCATATTTTTTAACTTATTGCATCATATATCTACAGATAAATATTGCTGGTTCCCGATTGCGACGAGAAAATTATTCATGATAAGTAAATAAATGTAACCTGCTTAACATGTCGTTCTCGTATTATTTGTCAGGTGAAATCTATCAATAAATCTTTTATTAACGACACTGTCTACAATTATGTTGATACTTCAGTTATACTGAGTGGTTATGTTTCGTTACTGAGATAATTAATGTATGCGATGCTAAGGTTAAATATATAATATCCGAATGTAAAATGAGAACTAAAATATCTTTAAATAGCATCTATTTTATATGAAGCTTGATTATTTGTTGATAAAGTTTTCAACTTAATTTCGTTGATTACAAAGATTTTAATAATTTTCTATTAATTACAAGAATACTTTTCGTACTCAGTCAAATCGTGTTAAATTGACATATCTTATGCGGTAAGTGTTGTATCTGTAACAGATTATAAAAAGAATTAAATACTTTCATTGTTTCTTGGAGTTTAGACGACAGTTCTCTCATTTGCAATCGAAATTTATTCAACATCTTATTTAAAGAAATACTTCAATATTTTGTTATTGATTGTCATTCATCCAGCTAATAAAGGATTGTCTCAAAAAAACACAACTTATTCGTTTAACACATTTTGACTCTTAGAATAGTAAATACTATTTCATTAAAGGTAAAATAGGGATCAGGACTCATGAGGCAACTGTATAACTTACTTTAAAGTAGTTTTATGTTTATTTCGCTCAGAAGAATGCAGGCTAATATGATATGAATGTAAGTAGTTGATTTTATTCGTAGATTGAGAGATATTGAACGAATATCATTGTAAACCGTCCTACTAATGAATCTATATTTGAATATAAATTGGTCTAACAATATTTAAACACTGCCTACTCGATCTGTTCAAGTATTATTATCCAAATATAATTTCTTTACATACTGTGTATTTTTTTCATATGAACAGACAGATGATCCACGTGTACAATTAAAATGTAATAAAACATTGCCTCTTAAAGTTATTAAACTTTTGGATTGTTTTGGAAACAGTCAGTTACAGAATTCGTTCTTAAAGTTAGCCGTTTCCCAGAAATTGCATCACTACCAAGTTTTCATTCAGAAATTCCTGTTTATTTCGTAGGTGAGTATAAAATTTTAATAATATTCCTTAATTCAGTAAAAATAATTATTATTGATAAGGTTTGCTTTCTTAAATAACATAACAGACATTCATACGAAATGAAGACTATACTCTATAGAAACTCTAGTTTTTATTCGTTTTGTTTTATACCGAAACAAAGATCTTCATGAATTATAAAAAATAACAAAATACTATCTCACAAAACCAATGACTATACATTATGGTATATCTAGATCATTGATTCTTGCTATGCCGCGTACTACTAAACTATTTGAACGATCGAACCAGTAACATCGCAAGAGAGAAGATAGAAAACTAGTAAGTAGGAATGTATTTTCCAAACAGTATCAAATATTGTACAAAAACCTCATATATTTATAGTTTTTTGGCTGAAAGTAAATCGTCACTTTGGACAACCAATAGGCACATAGGGGGTCATTCTTATTCATCTAATAGGGAAGTTACACATCGACATTCTGGAATGTTCCTCCAGCGGTGATTGGATGGAATGTCTTCGGCTCTTTTTGAGCTTCTTGAGGCTTCCTTGAGTTTGCCAACGAGCCATCCTTACACATTAATTCTTAAACTATCTGATTAGGCAATATTTGAAGTTTCTTTAAATAATTTCTGTTCATCTGATAGAAACACTAATCTAATGATATCTATATTTTTATAAATTCATTTCATTTAATGGTTTTGAAATCGATTCGCCTATTTGAAACTTTCATTGTTATACATATAAATTTTGAAAATGATTCTGAGACTTTGAAAAATTGATAGAATGAAATTAAAACATAAATAAAACTATCTGTTGAGAAGAAACCCTTACACTATTAATGAACTATGACTGCTAAGACAAATTAGATATATCAGAAGGGGTTTTGTGGAGATTTTAATAATTTTATATAGTTGAGATCATGAGTGAATGAATGCTCAATTTCGTGGATTGGTTGAAGTTAGACATTCACACCGTTGGATGCAGGATCAGTGGTCAAGAGGTTAAGTGCTCGTGCGAGAGACTGATGGGTCCTGGGTTCGAATCTAGGGGAGCGGGATTGTTGATGCGCTCTGTCGAGAAGTCCTACAATAGAACGAAAGGGCCATCCAGTGCTTCCAGGTTTTCCATGGTGATCTAGCTTCAATTGAGTTATGATCTCAACTATATAAAATTAGATATAGATACAAATAGTTTTTTTTACTGTAATTTCACTATTTACTGCTTCGATGTTTGAAATTAAAAACATATCAGGTAAAAACCTCAATTCATATACTAAATCTGTATCATTCCTGAATTTTAATTTATTGATATATTCACTGATTTGTTTGCATTTTTTTGCCCAAAACTTTAACCAAAATCCTCTAAACTTTGCTCATCGACTTATTTACTACGCTAGACGCATACGTTTTTATAGGTGTAGTTTTGTTCTGATAAGATGACCAAATTATTCATTGTCAACGAACAAGTTTATGGACTTCATATAGTTTACACTGTCAAACTAAAAACATAATTAATTAACAAAACATAACACACAATTTTTCATTTAATAATTATAAATTTTGTTTTTTAGATATCAGTCTGAAAGCAATAAATTAAGTCAAATTGACAGTTTTATTTCTTCTGAAATATACATAACTGAGATGGATGGTGGTTAACAGTATAATTCGAGGCACACCTTTCATCCTATTTGGGACTCTTCATCTGCATGTACGTACATATTACAGTTCATTTTGCTCTGAGACTCGAACCAAGTGACGTTCACTTTAAACGCTATCGCGTTATCCACTTAGCTACTGATTTTAGATAGCCGTTGGCTTATGAAATGAGGCGGATTTTAATTTATATGTATTAGTTTGGGGCGAATAGTAGCAGGTCCAAGTTTCGGAGTAAATATCAACTCTGGGATGCATATACATTCATCTAATCAGTCCCGAAAAAGATGAAAAGTGTATCTTGAAAGCCACTGCTAGTCATCATTTTTTTCTGCTTGAAAATGCTTGTGATTCAATGACTAAATTGAAAAAATCGGCAGAGGATTCACTAGTGCCCGAAGAGACTGATAAATTGCAGTCATAAACGAAAATGGGATGATTCAAGCAACCCAAACTTAAAAATTGTACTTAACTGATAAATTTGATTCAATGTCAAAACCTTTGCAAAGTCATATGCTGGAAATAAATATGACTGCTGCTATAAAAATCATAGGGAAATGAATAATCTTATAAGCTTTGATCAAAATAATATAACTAGTTGACAATTATTTAAATGTTATAGTTTCGGAATTAGTGAAAAAACTGATTAGGTATCCTAACATATTGCGTTTATTATATTTAGTAAAATGTGTCAAATCAAAATGCAAATAACTTTTTAATACGTTCAAATTTTGTTTCATAGAGCATTAAAAATACCAAGGATTAATGAAACAAGCATTCAGATAATTGCTGATGTTAGATGAAGTGGACTGTTTTTCTGAAAATCCGATTTCGCCTGACCAGATGATTACATTGAAAGTTTATTAGGCTCATAATTCACAAAGCGTTCATTGACAACATTTAAAATACAGTGCCTCTATAATGCAACTGATATTTACATACTATACAAAAGTGAACAGTATCCCAATTGTCTTAAAAATGTTATCAGTGAACTATACAGTAGTATAAAAACGTCTAGATGAATTATTATTTGTCAAAAGACCACATACTAGGACTAGAATGCAAATGTCGACAACAATACACACTATTTATTAATTAATTCAGCTCGTGTGAAACAATAAAGTTTATAAAACTATTTTAGTTACCATTTCTACAAAAAGAGAAATGTTTAGGCGGTATTTATAATTTATTTTGTCCTAGTCTCACCAAACACTAGACTTTTCTTGCTGAAATTTTAACTTTACCTCTTATAATGACTATTATATCATATCATTTTACTCATCTACGAATATGTTTTGACTGTTATTCATGAAATATCTCTTTGCAGAATTAATGTTCGTAATTTTACAAACAATGAATATGAACTGATTTTTGCCATTTTGTCCAGTCTAGTTCATCACAATGTCTAAATTATTGTTTGCTATTGTCCGATTTTTGTTGTAAGTTCAAGACAATGAAGAAGTAGACTTACGAAAATTTGTATAACTTACTACTTGAAACAAAAGAAAATTATTTTTTCTGTCAAGTCAATTGATCTTATGTTAGTACTAATGCTATTTAATTGCACAGTCAAATATTCTTTTATAAATTGTGAGTCTCCATATTCAACACTGAATATCCCATAGGTGTATTTAGAATTCATAGTGCTACCCGAAGTAAAGAGATTATAGTATTAGTTATACAGACCTTTGCGCTTGTATATGAATATTTAGCAAGGTTGTTCTAAGTGTATAAGTCACACAAAATCTGATTAGTATAACTTCCAGGATGAACGAATGCTTGTTTTGTTGTTGTTTGAAAGAAAACTTATAGTTTATAGCCATAATTGACAGGTGAACACTGTTATGCTTCAAAAATACAGTATCAAACTAAAATCCCTTTAACAGTCAGTTTCGTGAAAATTCCTAACGTCGTCGTCAGCTCAGCAACAAATTATCACATAAACTTCACACATGTACCTACCTATATATACAGTTATGAAATTCAATTAGTAGCCCATGAATAAATATATTTTAAGTGACAGAACAACTTTAGAGAATAGTCTTTGATTTCCTCTGATTATACAGCTACATTTGAGAATGTTATTCTTTATATAAACAAGATTCTGAATTATTTATGTTCATATCACGTTCAATCATCATAAATCTTTAGAAAACCCAATAAATAAAAACTAAAAAAAGTATAGATACAATGTATCAATAATGAATGTAAATAAACAATACATAACCAAACGTTACATTTAATAAAAACAGGATATTATGGTTCATTCTTCTAGATGAGAGATAATATAAGATTCATTTGCATTTCTTATCATTAATTGACATTCCTTTAATTCTTTCTTTCTACCAAGCAAATATGGTGAGAATTCAGTATATCTTTTAAAATTCCAACTTCTTTTTATAGTCAGTATAATCTCTAAATGTTTATTTTGTAATTCAATAGCTCAATCTGTGATATGTCAACAGAATAATTTTCGTTTAAGCGTTAAACTAATGTCTGATAATAAGATAGATGTCAACAATCAAATCGTTACTACTGAAGAATTGCAAACAAAGAAACATTCTAGAAAATGTAAGTTGAGTTAATTTCAATAATTTGGAATTTTATGGAGTGAAGATTTTGTCACATTTACACTTGATTAGTTCTATTAAACCACAAAATATATCCATTGAACGTGTTTTTCTGTACTCGTAAGTGTCAATGGTAAATTTTCTAATCTACTTTCTATGCTGTCTATTTCTAAACCTTAAATGTTCAAGGTAAAACTACCATATAAATGTTACCTTTTTATTGTTAATATGTCTTTGACATTTATGAGTACTTTGATGTTTAACGAGTAGTCATTCAGAAATTAAGTAAGCAAGTAAATAAGCAAGGGCTATGAAATACCACTTGTTTAAATGTACGCAAATACATTCAATTTTCATATAATATTCGTCAATACTTTTTTTAAAAATCACTATCAAATTTAAGACCTGTTTTAGTCTGTTGATGTGAATAAAGGAAAAGTTTAGAAATTCACCCACTTCCATAAGCATTTACAAACTTACTGTCAACTGTGGAGACAGCTACATAAATAGAATGAACTTGGATTCCAAAGTCACTTTCTTAACCAGTATCGATGGTTTGTAAACAACATTTATCTATCAAAATTTAAACAGTTTTCATTCATAAACCTAAAATGAGAAATAAACAAGTGCTCAGCATTTGCCATCATATACAGATAATCAATGTAGGAATCTAGATCTGTACTTACTTGTTTATGAAGCAAAGCCAATAAAATTTCTCTGTGAAGCTTTTGCATGCAGAATATTATATCGGATCATTTTTCCTCTCAAGGCTTTCATTAACCACTAGGTCATAGCAGCAAGCAACCCATCAGCCCAAACAATTGTAATTATTATCTTTATGAGTAGTCTTATAATATAATTCTCATTATTGTTCATGCAAGCATCAATTTTTACATAATGTATGTAGCTTGTTCATGAATCATTGAGCTATTTCTGAGATCAAAAGACATAAATATTAAACTCACTATTTATACACTGACATGATGTTATAAATAATATCACTATAATTATCTTCTAATCCGCATATATTTATCATATTACTAAAAGCCACAGCGGTTTAAAAGTTCTGGAGCTAAACAAAAAATTACTGAAAAGACATATTTTGCCAAGTTGATTTCTCAATTTATCATAATGCGAACATTTAAGCTTTTTAAAAAAACCCTATATATTGAAATACCTAAGTATATTCTTCGATACAAACATTATTCATCTTTCATTATTGTCTAAAGTGGACTCATCTGTCATGCTTTATTCTAGGATGATTAAGTAAACCCCATAACCAAATGCAGTATATAATTAATTATTTAAGAGAGAGGCGTAGAAAATAAGATGATATCAAAATTAAGGAGTGATAAAACACTTGGTGAGCCACTGTTATCTTATCAACAAATTGAATAAAAAGTAATAATTATTTCTCCATCTTTTTTACGAAAACTTTTGACCTTAATGTTATAAGAATTGGGTCACCATCCTGATCCAATGATTAAATCTACATTCATTGACCAGAGAAGGCTTGTGAAATGTACTTTAAAATAACATGTCGCGTGACGGAAGTGTTTATGTGACAACTTATTATTTTGTAAAAGCATTAGAGTTATTGAAAGCACTGAAGGATGTTCCACATAAAAATACACTTGTATCGAAAAAACATGATAACTTTTAGTATGGTGAATTTTATCCTTTAATGTTATTCTTGTGGAAAATGAATCATAAAATACACTTTATCAATATTTCTTGCAAGCTGGCTCTTATGAGAGAGATATGGTACTAGTCTTGGCGAAACTGATGACTTTACTGAGATTCGAACCAACGTCAACTTTTATCAAAATATGAAATGAGATTTAATTCTCTCCAGCCTTTACGTGTTACAGTTTGACGAAAGATAACTGACACATAATTGCCACATACCGAAACATAATGAATGCGTTATCGAGTCACCTAAACGAATAAGCATATTCTCCTTATTCAATAGATTTCGATCAGCAGTGAGAACTAGATGAAAGGTTTTTACGATTCAGTGATCAATGAATTTAAGCCTTTTTTACTATGAGTTCTTTACTACATCTGTGTACATTGAATGGGTTTTTTTCCCTCTCTTCTTCATTAGTTGATTTATTCTCAAATACATCAATCTCTTCTCAATTAAAAACAACACAAATTCAACATCATTTAAATGATTCGTCAAATATATTGAGGAATCAAGAGTATAATACAAAACAAAGATCAAGTTGGATTGAATATCGACTTTTATTTTTGCCAGCTACATTGGCATTTTTTACATTAATCGGTATACAAATTGTTTTATGTGGATTTTGTTTTTCTAATTCAATCACTCAAAAATTAATCAAATGTTTTAAAAAATGTAAACATAAACACAATAACCTAGAATTACAAACAAATCACATGTATAAGAATCATCCGATAGAAAGATATTTGAATAAAAATAGTTCAATTCAATCAACATATAAATTACCTGTTCCCAAATATGAACCAATATCCAATGTCAATTCTTGTTGGAAATCAAAACCTTCATTATCAATAAATAAATATGATTCGAAAAATACAAGAAAACAACAAAACTGTACAGATTCTGATTGGTTAATTCAGTTGAATCGATTAGATAATTATGCATCATTATGTAAATTTAATGATCATCAACCTAAACCAAACTTATTCATATCAGACAATCCAGAAAATTTACTTAGTTATAAAAATTCTTTAATTAATCAAAACATTCCAGATACTTCAACAATTCTATGCAATTGTATAAATCAGTCAACTAATATGAGACTTATACAAAATCAAGAATTATTAATTCCTGTATCAATTTGTTTAAATAAAAATATAGTGGAAGATTGAGAATGTTTTTTTTTTAAAAAAACATACTTATCTTTGAAGAATTTCCGAGTGTGTCAAGCAATGAAAGATAACTTCTATCCTTCAAGTGTTTTTCCACTAATGATCTTTCATGAATATCATCATTATTTTGAATATTTCACAGCAAAATTATCAATTTTAATTATACTCCTTTTGCTAAAACAGAGAAGACAATATTAAGATTGGAATGTTGAGAAATGTTACTCCTGTTGTATATACTACTTAATTCAGTAGAATCAAAGTAATATTCACAGAATACAACTGATTCAACTCAATGTGTTTCTACAAAGAAACAGATAAATTTATTGGTTATCATTACTTATTTATATGATAATTTATGATTTGACATGAATATTATGTAAATCCAATGAAAACAAAATAAATTAAACAAAACTTTATTTTATATTAATAATTTCAGATTTTAGTTGACTTTATTTATATTCTGGATTTTTTTTCTCTTTTTAGTTGTTTGTTTGTTGTTTTTTTTCTTCTATTTATAATAATATTGAGTCCTTTTTTGCTCCTGAGTAGTTGCTAGATTACAAAAAGGGGGAAAAAACAAAATGTGAACTTCTTAAAAATGAATTATCTGTGATTAAATGTCATATATATATATAATCTGTACAGTATGAAAGTTCATTATAAGTTTAAGCCAAAAAAATAAAGTTATCTTTCATGACGATGTAAATAATGTATAGAGAAAAAACAAACAACCCTCCATCAGAATATGAAAATAAAAAGCAAATAAATAATGTGATAATCATTCCAGTTTTATAATTTATGTGAAAAAAGGGCTATTAAGTAAAGTTTTTGATTTTATCAAACTTAGTTCTTTTTTATTTTTAGGAAATATTTTTCTTAATCAATTGGAGAAAAATCAACAATTTAACGATATTGTCTATTTATTCAATATGATTGATTGTTATATGTTTGATTCAATCTAGATTTAGACTATAATATTGTTAATATTATAAAATACAACAATAAGCAGGAAGAATTTAAGTAATGTGAGAAGTTACAAAATACTTATGTATTACATTATATTTAGCCTTAAATCCTTCATTCTCATCTGAATTGTATTGTTGTTTGGCCTCCAAGTGTTCTGCCAACACCGTGCTTTCAATGCATTAAAGCTCTTCATTCCATCTGATAACTTTAGCAAATTTGACGTCACGTTCGGCTATACATTACTTACAAACAATCTTGTGAGTAACGTACACTACAATATGGCTACATTAGTATTGAAATTTCGATTGAAAAAGAATAATGGCACCTAAAGTAATCAATTACTAAATCTTAACTCACTGTAAGATTAAATTGTACAATACTTTAGGTTAAGAAAAAAACAGAAATAATTATATTAAAATGTAGTTAAATAAATGAAGACGTTTGTTATTTGTTGATTATTATGTTTTCATTTTCATTAAATTCATATCTCAGGTCAAACATTAAGCATAAAAAGGAAAAAGTGTCATTTTAAATGTATATGGTTGTATTGTCACATATTATTCACTTAAATTGTGCATCTTTCTATGTGAGCACCTCTAAATTTGGATGACATGCATTACAATACAATTTGTTATTAGATATTTATTCATACATTTGATCAGTTTTGTCCGTGTACCCATTAACATAGCTGGATGCCAACTCAGCGGTAATGAGATTAGGCGTTTACTCATGAAACCAAAGGTCCTGAGTTCGAGTCTCACGTGTTGGATAGTAGATGAGCACTATAAGGCAGTTCAATACTAGAAAGAAACAATCGCCCAGTTCTTCTAGGTTTTCAATGGTTGTTTAGCTCAGATCAACTCATGAATTTTACTGCTAAAATTTCTACCATTCCCACAAATCTCCATTCTGATTACAATCATTTTTCTTTAAAATGAAAAATAACTATTTAATGTGATTGACCATGATGTATAATCGATAAGTATTTTGTTATATTTTTGGATTAGTCAATCTTAAGAAAAACTAACAGCATAGGAAGTGTCATTTCTCGTGAGCTGTTCACAATTATATGTTTATCAGATTACTGAAGTCACAAGGATAATTTGTATGTAGTGAGAAAAGAAATTATGACAGCTAAACATTTTTAATAAAAACATTACATTCTGTGATGGTAAAATAAATATACATCTAAAAATTGATTAACGGGAAATAGGTTGAATAAAGGTTAGAAAAAGCATAACATAGACATTTCATTACAAACCAAAATTTATGTCTTAGATACGACAAACGTCATTGTCTAGTTATCTCAACTAGTGTCTATATTTTAGGTTGTTTAAGAACAGTGACAAGATAAACGTGACATTTATTACTACTGATCGATCAGCCAGTGAATATTTATTGTTAACTTCTATTTTAAAGTTTAATTAATTTGAGTATAATTAACATTCAGAAAGGATAGGAGTTAATCATTGACATTCAGAAAGGATCAACTAGCTGTTGTAACATAGTTCTGAAGCTCTGAAGAAGTATGCAGATACAACTTTACGTGTGAGTGAACCCGGGTTTTCCATTACTGCACGGAATATAAGGCACGTGTACCGACAATTGAGATTCTAAAAGTTTGTATTTCTAACTACACGTACTTCACAGTATTGCTCAACGAAGTTTCATGGTATGTTTGTAGTTAAGATTATTGAGTCTTTTGGCCATTATTTAACTTTTACACTTCAGTAATTCGATTCATTATCGCAAGTATAATTGATCACTAGATCTCATTTATATTTATGCGAAGGAAGTGCTTCATAATATTTACCCATATATCATCAATATCGTTTAAGCTAATCATCAATTTTAAATTATAATAGGGTTAAAACTGACTCATATTGAATTTACTGTATGCTGGTATTCCTTTATGTAAGTAAACAATAACGAATGGAATAATTCTACGATAGTAAACAAAAGAATTCTTAAAATACTCTAAGAATATATTTCTATTCTACTTTGAACAGTCAATGGATACTGATCTTTATAGATCTACATTAGTCAGACATTTAGTTTAGAATTATTTAGCACGAAAGAGTTCAGTTTTAATAATTGAAACAATTCACTGACAACTGCACATAAATTATTATAATTGCAATAGAAAACTAAGGTTACACCATAAGTCTATCAAATCATAACAAATAAATGACCGACCAAATATTAGTGAGGTTCAGTATCACTTGTGAATGAAGTAAAACACTAAGACATGTCTAATAAGATTTAATGTTTGCAATGCTGTCTCCATTTAATACAAATAGATAAATAAATTTCATACTTCAAACTACTGTTAAGATAAATGGTAATATTTATTTATTGATCACTAAGTAATACATAGGCAACAAAGTGACTTTCAAAAAACCGTTATTACGTAATACTTTCTATATATTGTAAACGTTGTGTTTTCATACAATAACAGTGATTTGCAACTAACAATATAAAAAATACATACACTTATATAGCTCCTGATGAACTGTCTGTTAATAGAATAATTTCAAAATGAAAATTACAGTTATTCTTATTAGGAATAAAGGCAAGAAATATACTGATCCCATTGGTGTTTCAGAGAGAGCATTTATTTAAAAGTCTTAATGAGATGCGTATGGCTAAAATATATGCCTTTTAAAATTGTTTGGGAAAGTACTAATCCACACTATTTTCCTAATTTATGTTTATGGCAAGGCAGATTCTGTGTATGATATATTCTTCAAGTTACAAGATAGAAAGAAGTAAAAGTATGGAGGAAAATCTCAAGTCTTTGTATACAGAAAAATGAGAATTGATTTTGAAGGAAACTGTATATTTTAGTTTCAAGGGACACACGAATATGAAAATAAATGGGAGAATGTAGTAAATACCCTTGCTCTCGACAATTTTTAATGTCATTATAATTTATCACAATATGGATTCCCCGTGTATAGAGGTACGGATTATTGTGTTGTATTTAGCAATTTGCATGATAATTATTATGAACTGACTGTTTAGTTGTTGTCATTCCGTTTTACAAAATAAAATATTGAACGTTTGTTTACTATAACTTATTTCACATACAACTATAATGTCATGAACAGCATAATTAAATGTATCATATGCCAACATTAAAAATATTGACTAAAAAGCTTTGACCAGATTGGCAGGAGAAACATTGAATTTAATTCAAACACATTCGTTGAGATTTTACGATGAGACTAAAATTTATGGACGAACCAATCAAATATAAGTTAACAGGTAATGGATATTGGCGCGAAATTTATTCATCAATTTGGCTAAATAAAGTTTTTGCATTACAGATGATGTTAGTTCGTGATGAAAACCCTAAATCTAATCTCTAACCTTAACTATCAACTGTAAATATTAATCGTAATTCCTCATATTTGTTTATAACCCTTATTTAGATGTAGTATTTAGGTGGATATTCTCAAAGTCTTTTTAGCGTCGCTCAAAGATCATCTATAAATTATAGTCTCACCGATTTTAAAAATACATTCTTCGTCCTGAAGTCATCACAAATATTAATGAATGCTATTACAATCCCTGAAAACTGATGGAAGTTTGTTTTTTTTGTGAAAAATTGGCTCTACACTTATTTGACTACTGTTAACCTAATAGAAACTCATGTTAAAATAGTAATATCAAACATAATTCATAACTTTACTTCACTTTACTAAGGTGCCGATATTAGTTTGGTAATATTATCGTGAAAAAAGATGAATTCATTGTTTCACTTCATACAAAAACAGAATTCATCTTAACTCTATCTACTTTTCTAACCTTTACCCATAACATTTTCATATTTTCTTCTTAAATGGTACCATTTTTTTAATAATGATTTATAGCATAAACAATGTTCTTAAGTAACTTCCGTACTGTGAACTCTAGGAAAATTTTTTTAGTTTCTTACAAAATAAAAGTAAATCTCTTTAAAAAAGAGAAGTTAGTTGAAAAAAAGAAATGAAAAACGATAAGAAAATCGTTCTTTTTACTTGCTGAACGGATCAATAAAGTCATCTATCTAAATCATTATTTTCATGAACATATATTAAACTTAAACTGGTTTTGATATACATAATCAAGTCATTTTCATATTTACGAATGTATGACTTTAGAAATGAACTTATTTAAAACGATCTAACTAACTTGTGTATATTCATTTTATTCCAATCCTATAGAAATACGAGGTGTTATCAACATACGTGTGGAAAAGCTCATATAGAAAAAATGTGTGTTATCGTATTACAACAATGAAACTGTTAAGTCTATTTATTTGAGAGTCAAGACTGATATTTTTTGATGTAGGTTTGTTCTGTGAGCTGGATTGTATGGTCATGGAGCTTTCATCGTCCTTCTGAACGACATCATCAGCACAAACGTCGGGTAGAAGTCTTCTACCCACCTGAGCTATAAATCTTCTCCACCATCTCAAGACTGATAATATATAAATATTATCCTTTTTTATAAGCCAAAAAGAAGTACCCTAACATTATGGAGATTCTCTGTTATAAACATACTCGTTTTTATATTATTCAGATACGAATTTCATTTCTGAAAGATATTTGATTTCATAATCGAAATTTTTAAAACGTTTTGAAATTATTTAGCATGGATGATGTATGGATGAATATTTAACTAGAAGTCCAATATTCATTCAAAAACAAAAAATCAGTAGCATTAAATTCTTAATTATAAATTCTATTACTTTGAAATCATACAGGAAACCTTTATCATACTTTTACATGTATTTTTCTAATGTGTCTTCAAATTACATAAACACGTACATTAATTTCGAACTACATAATTGGCTTGATAGTCTACTAAACACATACTGTAATCTTGAACATTTATTATTTGCAACAGAAAGGGTTTTGCAGATATTATAGTAATCCTAACAGTTGAGATCACGAATCGATTGGAGCTAGACCACAATGGAAAACCTGGAAGCACTGGACGGCCGTTTCACCCTATTGTGGAACTCCACAGCAGTGCGCGTTCACAATCACGCCACGTGAGATTCAAAACCAAGACCTATCAGTTTCGTACGCGAGCGCTTAACCTCTAGACCACTGATTCGGCATCCAACGGTGTCAATGTCTAACTACAACCACTCCACGAAATTGAGCGACACATCCACTATTGTCTTCAGTGAGTTACTATCTCACAACTGACCTGGTTGAACTCCACTGGTTACTGCTTCTCACTAGAACTCCAGGAAATTCCTCTTGAAGCCAGTCACTAGTGAGAATATGTTGATCAATATCAGACGGGGTTTTGTGGATATTATGGTAATTTTAATAGTTGAGATCATGAATCAGTTGAAGCTAGATCGGATGCAGTCCCAGTGGTCTAGAGGTTAAGCGCTCGCGTGCGAGACCGATAGGTTCTGGGTTCGAATCTCGCGAGGCGGGATTGTGGATGCGCGCTGCTGAGGAGTCCCACAATAGGACGAAACGGCTGTCCAGTGCTTCCAGGTTTTTCATGGTGGTCTAGCTTCCATCGATTCATGATCTCAACTATTGAAATTATAATTTATAAGTTTAAAATCTTTGGATTTTAGTTATGAACTAATCTAGAATATGCTCAATTCAAACTTCAATGTTATAACAATATCAGTAACCTACATAAAAAATATTCTATTTAGTTAAAAAGTTCAAAGATTCCTTAGTACTTCCTATCATTTATTCAAATAATTATTTTCATATATTTTAAAGTTGATTTAATGAACTCGTAATATGAGTTCGATCATGAAAAAAGAAACAAACATGATTTCATACTTATATTTAAAATCAATACAAGTTTTTTTCATAAAATAGTTTATGTCTAAACTGAAGATACAATCATACATAGATCCACATAGCATAAAGCTAGTAAAAAGTTATTTGTACCTGTGAATTTCAAACTTAATTTATGTAGAATGCAAATCTTTAACTAATGATATCATAAACTGAAGAGTTTTCTATTTCGTATTATGGATACTAAACCTTGATCTTCAAAGAACGACTTCTTTCACTTTATCATTTTATTTAGATTTCAAATCTACAATTGAAGTGGAACACAATTGTAAGGAGTTTCTTAAAGGCGACAAACTGTTAAAAAAACAATCTTTTAAAACTGGATTTTCAACTACTTCATATTGATAAATATTACATGAGATGATAAATGAACAGACCGTTTTAGGCTGTCATTATGTTTGAGAAGCATAAGCATTCGTATACAGGTTGTTGCATAATAAATTATTTAATCTGGTTTCAGGCAAAAGGAGTTGCTCTCATTTATTTTATCGAATATGTTAGAGACATATGGATCTCAAAATATGGCTTAAAGTCAGCTTATCTCAAGTTGTTGATTCTCAAAAAATGTGACAAATTTTATTTGTTAAAAATCTATATTTATCTAGAACTCAAGTTTTTTAAACATGATCCTGGATTCCATCACGAAATGACATCATTTGTTGTAACATAAATATTTGTGATTCGCTGAATATTGGTTTCGCTTTAGTGTGGTATCCCTTAGCAATTTTCTACCGGGACATTATTAAAGACTGAATCCATGACCTTCAGTTCTTGTAGCAAGCGTTCAAAGATTTAAATCACTCAGTTCAAAATTCAGTGGTCCATGCTTACAGTCTTAGCCAATTCACTATATAAATCGGGGACCATTCAGTTCCGTTGTAGATATATATTCACCAATGACGACTTTTAATTGAAACTCTGCAAATCGACTCTATAACTAGTCACTAATAAGTAATTAACTACATTTTTATCGTACGATTTAGTGAAGTTTAGTTCAAATTGTGGATGCCTTGCATCAACTATTCCTTGTAAAAGACTATCGCCATAGTTTTATACAAAAACGAGAACAGTCACCATGTTATCTAAATTTTCGCATTATGTTTAAAAAATACCCACACTAATTTGTAGTTAACAACTTAGTTGGATGAGATATGAAGATATATGTAGTATACAATTGATTGATGTACACTCCATCTAATATGACAAACAATGTTACAAATTTGTCTGTTTTCCATTACCTAATATATTGATCCATATGTTAGTAAATTATGGATAGTTTACTTTCTTATGTCTATTTGAAATTTTATTTGCATTTTGTTACTAGCTAATTCTCCAACCTATTTTGACATGGTCCTACGTCTCTTCATTAATAATCCAATGGCATAACTTTATTTCACTGCAATGTTGTACTATAAAATAAAAAAAACTGCCCAAATTATTTATAAATCATCAATTTTTCTTGTGTAAAATATAAGTAAGAATATAAGCAGAGCAATATCTGTGTGAGTATCGATTTGTGTCACATTGCATGCTTGCTTAAATTCCGTATTATCCCAACATTTGTGACAGAAGTGAGACAATATTTTTCTTATTTCCTATCAATCTAACTAGATCTCAATAATGTACTATATTAGGGATTTGTAGCTGTGTTATTTAAAGAAATGATATTTGTCGCAAGGTGAATGATCTATTACTAACGAATAAACAATAATCCGGTATTCATCAGCATGAGGAGTTGATAATTGAAAATCTAGTTGATATAGTGAAAATCATTTACTTCGATCTAGCTGTTTAATTGTATGCGACTAACCCAGAAAATATATTTTACTTTTGAGACAAAATCTTTTTGGTAAAAACCTGCATGATTCAAATAATAAGTTAAAAATTTATGCGTAACTGATTAACCAAGTGGATATAATAGACAGAAGCCTTTTTCATTTTGAGATAGTTTACCATTTTTAGAAATTTTACATGAATAGGTAAAGTATCAAACTTACTCATCTTTTCAACACTTGACATTTCCAGTTTCAGTTCAGTAACAAGTTATCTCATTAGAACTTTGTGTTAGTTATAGAGATCATTTTATGCATGAACTGACGTGGTAATCTAAAACTTTAAAAATGGAACAGAAGTAGCCAAATGCTGCCTATAATATTTTTGTACATGATGACGTAAATTTATAAAGTTACGTCACTAATATATGCTTACATTGGTTCCATGATGAAGGCTTTATGTATGGCTTGTTCGTCATCATAGTTAATACAATCTTATATCTGGTCGATCTAATTGGATAGCTGAACAAGAAAGTAATTTTTATATTAAATAATCAAGTAGTTTTGATTATTCACTTGTAATTAGTTTATAAAAACTATGTTCTGCATAATACTTGCTTTTTGAAAAATCGTACTAACATCCGAACAATCGGAATAGAATTTCTAATCACAGTGGATATTTAAGTACAATTATGTGGTTGAAGATGTAAAATATGGGAAGTAAGTGACCTCAGGGAAATGATTATAAGATGTGTTCTATCTGGCTTATGAAATATAATATTCACGGTTTGTGGATACCGGCTGGTGAAGACAATTTAGTGTGAGATTAAAGAGAGTTTGCTTTTTGTGGTTTCCATGAAACACATAAAATCTTAAATAAACGTAGACTATCAAACTATGGATATAAGCTAAGTTTAAATCTTGGGCAAGTTTTAAGGGAACAATTTGTTTAAATAATTTCTAATTAACATCAAGAAATAACCTGCTAACTAACAATTCAGACAACATTCCCAAGAATTATTTACTTACTGATATTGTTTCGAAGTAGTACACTTGTATAACATATATAACAAAATGAACATTGATTTCCTATCTGTATCAATACCCGATATTTAATGGTCAGCATCACAAAAGATTTGTTTTCATGAATTGAATTTAATAAACTAATGGTTTATATTATCTGCACTATGAAATAAGCAATGAACCTGTCAAAAAGAATTAAGTTACTGGAGACTTCTCATAGTAACTGCAATGTTTTAGGATGTACATATAAATGCGAAACTTTCACTCACTTTTGTTCAAATAAATTAGTTGTGAAGCAAAAACTGTTTATCGGGTACTGATTATTTACTGATTCGCAAATACATCACCATCTTTAACTCTATAATGAATCGTTGCTACTTTTCAAAAACTTTTAGTTAAATAAAACTTGCTAAAGTAGCTTACAAGCTTTTTTCCTACTAAAAAGTTGATATCAATATTCTAGAATAAATTAGACTGCGGACAACATAAAAAAATGGGAAAAACAGTAAGCATAATGAATACATTATTTCCTTTTTTTAAAAAAAGCGTACTGTTTTTCTTATCCCTCTCTTCATAATTATAAAAAAATGGAAGGAAAATAGTTTTTAAAATGAATCAGATGTTTAGGAGAGTGGAGAAGAAAAAATCACTATTGAAGATTTTGTTCACAATATGTTATACGTAACATAATTCTACGTTTCTTTTTCATATATACGTTAACTATATATGTTAACTGTATAATTACAAAGCTCTTTTCATTCTCCATTTGTTTGATTTACCACAGATTTTCATAATAATGCAAAGGATTTCAATAACATGCAACTTACACCAGGTGTTTAATTCAATGAATGTAATGAAAAAAGACGTTACGTTTTTGGTGTACGGTTTGAAAAATAAACAACTAAACGACTGCCAGATTGTCTCCATTTGCACGTTATTGTGTAATTTAACTGAAAGCTTGAAATTATCTTTTATATTATTGACTAATTACAGAGTAACGTTTTTCTACTGAGGATTATACTGGTCTCGAGTATTGCTGCTCTAACATTTTTAAAACAATTCTACTTTTTATTAGGTAAATGAATGTCAATTTTTTTATTTATGAACGTTCAGTACGACCAAAACTTACATTAGGAGTTTTAGTCAATGTAAAAGCGCAGTGAACAAGAACACAAGTGGGGATAAGCGAATGCATTTGAACACAAAATTCAGAACAGCTTATTAAAATCCGTGAACCATACAGTTAATACTTAATTTACAAAATGTCAATCGATTGTCTCAAACTTGACTGTTCGTTTTGCAAATGTCATTCAATCGTCTCAGACTTCACTCCCCCTTCAATTTAACACCAATCAATCTCTGTTTTTGTTCTCCCTTCGTCGATCTTCTTAACCTTCTGCTGCCAGGTATTTCACTTTCGATTTCTGATACATACTACTTATATCTGTTGACATCAGTAGCATATACCACAAAAGTATTAATTTTCACTTAAGTTATTTAAAACAATATAAACAAATCTTACACCAACTAACTTGAATCGTATTATCCAAAATGACATACAATTTTTTTTATTTATATGAACTGAAAGTAAATTGAAGAGTAACTTATAAAGTTTCATTATTGAAAAATATGAAAATAATCATGTATATTATTATTATCGACCATCAAGTTTGATCAAAACTCAATCAAGAAATTAAAATCATTTCAAATTATGCTAATAGGTTTGTGTTAATTGTTTGAAATTATACAATTTAGACAGTGAATAACAATATCTTTATTTAATATTTCTCAGCTATTCAGAAATATAACTTTGACTCAAGAACTCCTTAGTCTATCGAAGCTTAGTATACCTTAAAACCGTCCAGTCATAATCCAGTGGTATACATATATATACACTTGTTGCATTATATATGATAACTAGTATTGTATCCCGAAGAGAATTGTGAATGGTAACTTGAGGACTATTTATGGACCAATGTTATGTGTATATTTCCTATTATATAATTGTTAAGTAACTAAACTATTCACATTCGTGTTCCCATTATCATAAGCTTTATTTTGACCTTTGAACTATTATTATACGATTCTTCAGTTATCATCAGTCTATTGATTACTTTTCCCCTTATTCACAGCCACATTTGGCTGAATCTTGTACAAATGTTATTTTCTATTTTATGGTACGATGTGGTCTGTTTGGTTGGTACATAAACCCAGTATGTTTGAGAATAATGATTCATATTGCAGGGGCTGTTATTGGTGTTCTGGACTTAACTGGCTGGGCTAAGCAGAAAGCAGAACCGAGTAGTACTCAAGATTAGTCATACAGCTTTTGTGTATCATTGCTCTGATCAATAAATTCACTTCTCTCTAATTGGACGTTCATATATTAAATTGGGCACATACGCACGCACACGATATAACAACTAGTTTTCAATCAGATGAGTTGATTTTTATTCACTAGAGCGATTCCATGAAGGTATTTTACAACTATTTCTATTCTGTTTATTCATTCTATTGTTTAGAGGAATAAAACATTTCTCTATTTGTTTTGAACAAACATCATTGAGAGTCAAAACAAAGAGATACTTACTTGTAAAGATTTTATCCATAAGCTTTTCATAATAAACTTAATTTAGATTTTTTAGAAACCATGAAGTAATCAATTTTATAAGCAAAGATGGATAGTGGCACGCCAAGTTGGAAATCCCAGGACGCGCGTTTCGTCCCTATTTGGGACTCGTCAGCTGGATGTGCCTGCATCTCAGAGTTGATGTTCACCTTGGGACTCTAACCCAGTACCGTTCGCTTCAAACCATCGCCTTATCCACTCAGCTACCGAGTTCTGATAACCACTTGCTTGTGCAATGTGGTGAAGTTTAAATTCACTTGGTATATTTGTTTGAATCTTCCTAATCAATTTGTTTAAATACCTTTAACTATGTAGACAAATAAGATGGACACAAACAATTCAGGTGCATTGAAAGTGAAAAGTCATAATATAGAATTATATAAAATTAGTTCAAATTGTACATGTTTATATCATTGCTTCATTATTCACCTAAAGCCTAATTGCTTTATTCAACTTTATAACTTCACAATGTGTAAATCAGTACAGTTATATTTCGAAAGCAAAACCATTTACTAACCAATAATCAGAAGCAATATATTTATCATACAAGCTATAATACCCATTGAATTTATATCGGAAATTGAATTTCATCTAGAAAACAAATCGAAATGTTATTTGGAACAACCTTTAATCTAGCATGCAGTAATATTTATTTTCATATGCGAAATTAATAAACCAATCAAGACAGAATTCATTTTTTATTGTTTATTTGTACCTTCTCATTCATGTTTAGGATTGCAATTGATCAATCTCTTATTTGATTACGTGCCTTCTGTACGGATTACCTCAATATTTCCTTACGTCACAAGCATTATAAGCAAGGATGAATGGTGAATAGCAGCGAAATCCAGGGCTCGCTCTTCGTCCTGTTTTGTGATTCATCAAACTCGCATCTCAGAGTTGATGTTCACTCTGGGACTCGAACCCATTATTTTTTGCTTCAAACGCCATCACGTTATCCACTTGGCTACTGAGTCCTGAAACCTACTGGCTTGTGCATATAATGCTTGTAACTTAAGGCAATATCAGGCCGATCCGTACAGTATACACACATACTAATAAAGAAACTGATCAATTACAGTCCTAAACATAAATGGGGAGATTCAAATAAGCAATACAAAATTAACCTAAACTCCACCCCATAACACAAGCAGGTGGCTATCAGGACTCAATAACGCGATGGCGTTTAAAGCTATAAATACTGGGTTATAGTCCTGAAGTGGAAGTCAACTCTGAGTTGTAGGCACATCCGGCAGATGTGTCACGAGTGGGACGTGACACACGTCCTGGATTCCACTGCTAGTGACTATCCATCTTTGTTTGCGATCAAGGCAATTTGTGAGTCAGTGATAACAGTGGAATAGATTACATAAATGAACATATCAAGTAAAAAAATACCAATTGATAGTGTGATGACAAGTATACTAGTGATGGAAATAACAAAAGTTTGAGTCCATGTTCCATAATGGGAATTAGGTCGATGATTTGAAAAATCCAGATGAAGAAATAGCATCCATAAAAGCTATAAGATTACGTAATGAGATATGATCACATAATTGGACAATGAAGTGTATATTTAAAAAAAAGGAGTGAAGAAAAATAAGTGAACAAAGAGTATGAAAAATAATGAAAAATAAAATTTTTTTATTAAGGCTTATTCGAGCAACGAAGAGATAAGTGTTACACATTTTTTTATGAATACAAAGACTTAGATTGTTAGCTCTTCCTCTTCGTTATATGTTGCCATATTTAAGTAACATTTCGACGTTCGTTATAAGATTCATCGGGCAGACTTTTTTATTTAATGTAAGCGCAACCAGTCTTGAAAAAAATCAAGATTGTTTTTGTCCTCTTGTAATCATATAACATCATTAAAATGATTATTATAAACAAGTCCTATTTTAATAAACACACGTTTTTCGTGAAATTCGATGATTAGTTTGCAAAGTTACTTTATACTTATGAGTAAATCATTGAGTATTGTTCGTTTGAATCTTCCCATCGATTTGTTAGGACTGCAACTGGTCAGTCTCTAATTGGCATATGTGCCACTATCAGGACTCAGTGGCCTAGTGGATAACGCGATGGCGTTTGAAGCGAACAGTACTGGGTTCGAGTTCCAGGGTGAACATCAACTCCGAGATGCAGGTACATCCAGCTGACGAGTCCCAAATAGGACGAAACGGGCGTCCTGGATTCCACTGATAGCCATCTTTGCTTACAATAACTGTTCGATAGTTTGGTTCAGTTATTTTCTCTGTAATGTTCAGTATACTAACGCAACTGTATCTATTGCCCATGTTTGGCAGACGTTGACTAGAATATTGTAAACCGATGTCCATCAATCAGAAATATGATCTCTCTTTTGGAGATTAGAGCAAATGTTCTACTTCTCTTAAAAATTTTAATTATCCCTTTATGTAAGGTTATGTATTTCCCTGTTTAATGGTGGTGTTAATAAAATGTTACTCATTTATCCTAGGAAGTAACAATCTAGGTGGTAAGAAGATGAGTATTACATATTAGGGCGAGCGGGATCGTGAATACGTACTTCTGAGGAGTCCCATAATAGTACGAAACGGCCGTCCAATGTTTCCAGGTTTTCAATAGTGGTCTAACGTAAGCCGATTCATTATCTCAATCAAAAACATAATAATGTATTTATCTTGGAAAAAAGTAGGATTACATTACTCTACTTGTCCTTAAATATTTCTCAGATCACGCGAAAAAGAAACTATGGACCATGGAAATAATCGAACCGACTGTTACTGAAAATAAATATGTCTTCTACTGAAGCGTGTTCGAATTTCTAACTGACTGATAATGACCTCAACAAATGTTGTGGGGTTTGTACGCAATGAACACGTACATTGATTGTACACATGACTGAACATATATGAAAATCAGTTCAAACAATTAATTAATTAATAATTCACTAAATCATGAAATAACATAAATTAACAAACTAAAAATACGTACTTATTGACACCTGTTACCCCTCGTGGAGGTGCACAAGCCATTCACCAGCATTCTCTATCCAAGTCTGCCCTGGGTAATACTTTCGAGTTCTTTTCAATTACCACTCATCCTTTTGATATCTGCTTCCAATTCCCAACTCAGTGTGTTCTTTGGCCTTCCTCTTTTCCTTTTCCTTACAGGATTGCTAGTTAGCCCTGGCTTCGTGATAGTTTGATGATTTCCTTATTCCATGTCTCATCCACTTCCAACGTATTTCCTAATTTCCTTTTCATCTGGAAGCTGATTTATTCTCTCCCACAGTAGGCTGTTGCTGAATGTATCCGGTCAACGGACATTGAGTATCTGGCGTAGACAATTGTTTATCAATACGTGTATCTTTTTAATGATGGTTGCAGAAGTTCCCCATGTTTCAGCTCCGTACAATAGAACTAAGTGTCGTATTGAAGATCCTGACTTCGATATTGGTTGAAAGTCGTTTTGAGTCCCATATTTTCTTCAGTTATAGCTATTTGGCCCTTGATTTGCCAATCCTCACCTTTACATCTGCATTTGATCCTCCTTGTTCACCGATGATGCTTCCCAGGCACACGAAAGATTCCACATCTTCCAGAGCTTCTCGACTAAGTGTGATTGGGTTGGTGTTGCTCGTGTTGTATTTGAGGATCCCGTGTTTTCCCTCTGTGTATGTAGAGGCCTACTGATATGGAGGCTGCTGCAACACTAGTTGTCTTCATCTACATTTGTTCGTGTGTATGAGATAGAAGGGTTAGGTCATCTGTGAACTCCAAATCTGCTAACTGATTCCGAGCTGTCCATTGTGCTTTCCCTCAGATGGCAAGGTCTTCATAATCCAGTCGACCATCAAGAGAAAGAGGAAGGGGGAGAGTAAGCAGCCTTGTCTGTCTCCGGTCTTCACTTGGGATGCATTTGTCAACTGTCCTCCATGTACCACTTTACATCAAACATTAGTACTATGTTTAGCTTTTCATTCAAATACTCATTAACATAAAACAGTGATTGTTTTGATTTGATATCGATACTGTTTTATGCTATGCTAAAGGTTATAAGGTATAAATACAACAGTATCGACAAATTACACAGAAATATTCTATTTTTTTATTATATGATAATTCGTAGAAGAAATCATGTCCTTTGGCTTATTTTCTAAAGTTTGAAAGTTTTTTCAGAATTAAATAGTTTTTTCCATAAATGAAATAATTTTACATTGAATCTGACGTGACAATCATGGATGAAGTTGTTTTCTTAAAACTGACGAAACTCTGACACTGTTGAACTCTATTCAACACTAATGGTTACAATCATTTACTCACTAAAAGTTTTACATGGAATACTATTATAGATGTTTCGGTAATTATCTGTGTCCACTGAAATTTGACCACATCGATAGTAAGACATAAATCACTGAGGGCAACAAATGATGGTAGCCCAATATTACGGATCCACAGTGGTTAGAAATGCGGACCATTAGGTTCGAGTACAGTGACTTAAAGAAAAAAAGCCCTTTGTGATGCCTAGAAGACTGTGGTTGAATGTTTACAGTCTTGCAGTAGAAAGAAATTACTCTATAGTACATGGTGATTTTGAATAGCTATACAGATCGATCCATTTTGTATTTCAAAATAAGGTTGAAACCTTAGATGTTATTTGATACTAACTGAGATAAATACTGATAAAGTAATGAATCATACTATCGTTTTAGCTACAGGTTTTGTGAATCCAACTTATTTGCTTCTTTATGTATATTAAAAAAATCAAGGGACTTATAAGATCCCTAAATGATGGATGAACATTGATCTAAAAAATTATTTGCGTGATACCTGGAATAATTGATTATTAAAATCCCAATGAATTGATGGTAGCAGTTTCTTTTCCAATAATTTGACACTATTCACTAGTTGCAGTTAGTGTAGTAATGAGCTGTCAGATTAGTCAAAACTGACTAGCCTTGAGATTATTTTTACCAAATTCAATTTCATTTATGGGCGTTAGATTCCATTTTCATGTTCAGAAGTTAATTTTTAAAAACAAAATCTATAAAAACCAACATTATAGCCAAATATTTTGCACTACTTTGGGAAAATATTATTTAGATCAACAGATGGTGACATTTCGCAAAATAAATTTTGGTTATCCATTAGATAAAAATTTGAAATTGACAGTTCCTTCATATTTTATTACAAATTTAAGAGGAACTCTGAGAGTGAAGCTTTGGCGTTCAGATTAAAAAAACAGAATAACTGATTACCTGATCTTAATCAGAGTGTAGTTTTATATTTCGTATAAACAACCTAGCTCAATCGATTTAACTGCAAAGGGACTTCTGAGCTAAATAGCTTTAAACTTTGATGTGAGTTTTTGAATATAAAGGTGGAAAAGAAGTACTAAGGTAGTTCATTTCATCAATAATGCATATCTATAGCCAGTCCGACATTGATTCAAACGCATATTACCTGGTACCTCAGTTTGATATACACTCATTAAGTTATCTAGAATAATAAATGTAACTTCAAAGTATGCTTCACATAGACTTCTTGAAACAATGCTTCTTGTTATTATGAAACCTACAACAAAATAGTTTGATTACATTAAACTTTGCCAGAATTAAAAGTTTTTCGTAATTTAATACTTTAAATTACTGATTCATCCTTTTAAAGACTCATATACTAACGTTTTAAAAAAATAAAATGAAACATAATTGTGTCAACTTGAAGTGACCATAGATACAACTTTAATTCAACTTCAAAGAATTATTCAATGAATAAATACATAGAAGAGACAAACCGTAACTTTTTGATAAATGAAAAGAGATGTAATGTAGATTGACTTACTTGATTGAACGTATAATATGCTTCTATCACGTCACTGTTTCTAAATGGGTTTAACTTTAAGAAGCTAGACTAGTATAAAGTTACTAAGTATAATTCAATATAATAAATTTATAAATGTCAGATAATCTTACTATTCGAAAGAACATTAATATCATTTTATGCACAAACCTTGTCATTATAGGACAATAATCGAAATAAATCTAGTTACCAGATATTTAATCTTTTCCCTATAGCAAAATAATTTATTTGATGACAAATGGTTTACAACTTATGAAATATTAGGCCTGTGGTGAATGGTACTTATGTCTACTGACACAAGTGGTATGTAACACCGATCAGAAGTTGAATGCCCGGCATCAGAAGGTTGAGAAGATCGAATTAAAGAGAACAGAAATGTAGCCAACGATTAATTGTGATGACAACAGGAATGAAAGAACGATAAAGTTTGTAAGAGACAACTGATGGAAGATGTGCAAATAAACCATTTAATCTATGGTTTCCATATTTTATGGAGACAATATATAATTTGGCATCAAATAATAAATTAGTATTTTTCACCTGAGTGTTAGTTCATCATAAGTCAACGAATTATACGTACACAATTTAAGCTTTCTATCTTCCCTAATAGTGAATAAGACATTGTACTTTGAAAATGCAACTTATCATCTTAGTAATATGTTTATAGATATACGGGTATATATAATGTATGTCAATATTTTTGAAGAGTTTTTTTTCATTTGAGGCAATTTGTATTTGTTTATGGTTTTTGTAAAATAAACGTTTATATTAGTTTACAAATTCAGATTTGTATCAATCAATCATAAGGCAATCTAATGACCATTTATTGTTTCTTTTCCCCCAAAAAAAATTATAATAATAACTGACATCATTCTCTGTTTGATAAATGCTGCAGTTTATTATTTGTATTATTTTGTTCAGTATTATATTATATTTTTTTCTTTTGAATATACTGGAACGTAATCTCAATAGACAATTATAGCGCCATTTTGATTATCAATGTATTCTAAATGTTTTTGGAGACTTTTATTCACTTAGTACAAGCATTTAAAAGTATCATTCAGACTGTTCAATTTAATCTTTTTTACTAATCAATAACAGTGGAATTATATTTCTGTCAATAATAATTTACGGATATCAACACTACTTTTAAAATAAAATATTTACTGATTTAAAGTGTAATTGAGATCATGAGAGATTAATGTTAGAGCACCACTGAAAACCTGGAAGAACTGGATGACCATTTTGTTTTAGTATGGGGCTCCTCAGAAGTGTGCATCCACAATCCCACTGAAAAACTCAAGCGTGAACGCTTTACCTCCAAACTAATGAGCCGAGACCCAACAGTGTTAATGTCTAACGTCAACCGATTCATGATATTACGCACTGTTTAAGAGTACCGTACTAGGACGGAACGGCCGTCCGGCGCTTCTAGGTATTTAGTGGTGCTCTAAAATTGATCGATTCATGATGTTAATCCAAAATAAACAATCTTCATAACCCCATATTGGTAAAAGTGTTATACTTATTCCTGTTTTTCTATAATTTCATCAATAGTTAAACAAATAGCAAAAATTTATTGATATCAAAATCTTTATATTTATACTTAGATTCACTGAGATTTATTGTTTCCTAAAATGAACCTACTATATTTTAAAATGAGTTACATTAGCAAACAGATCACTAGTTTGAAATTAATTAACATAATAACCATCATTGTGAAGTTATATCTTATCAATATAAAGTTAGATTTAGTGAGCTAATGTAGATTTTGAAGTCTGAGAGAGTTTATTTTATGTAATTGGTTAACTAGTTACTTCACACCACGTAGGAAGCCAGAATACGGATTATGCGAATTTGAAGACATTTTGTAGGCAAGTGAAATATTTTGAAAGATACATAACGGGAAGAAGTAGGGCATTAGTTTATATCTCGTTTTGGTTCCGTTTCCCAAGATAAACAAAGACATTCTCCACAAAATCAGAATAATAATTTCATTTAACATCTAGATTAAATGTTGCCTACTAAAGTCTAGATGCATTAAAACGCGATAATTCTGAAATGACTATATTCATATGGATATCAGTTGTTTTAAAACTATTCACTAAACTAAAATCGCTTCAATTCATTTGAAAAAAACATTAACTCGACTTTACAAGTTTCACTAATCTAATCTTATATAGTAAAGATCTACCTGTAAGAAATAGATTGGACTTTTCATAGTTTGCTCTGAATATTTCATCCCAATTTCAGTGACATGATGTTTTAGAATGATTTTCTTTTTATCATCGTGGGAACAAGCATACTAATTCTTTTATATATTTATTTTAAATATTTAAAGTGCATCTAGATTCAAAATCGTTTAAGACACTGTTCAGGGACATACGATACCAGTCAGTTAGGTATACTTATTGAAAACTTGTGCATACAATTGTTTATTTAAAATATTATTATACATCCCAGAACTTGTACCTGATCAAACTATCGAATCATCGAGTATCCGCAGAAAAAACCATATCCCTGTTTTGTAATAAATCTAAGCTATGTATATTTGAATCTGTTACATCCATTATTTTTTCTGGTCAGCGTTTTTTTAGCGGGTGAGCTTTTCTATGGGATGGGGTCGCTAACCCCATGCCCAACCCTCCTCCTTTACCCGGGCTTGGGACCGGCAGTAACTCTAGAAGAGCTACAGGCGGTAATAATAATACTATAGGTTACTTATGAAGGTTTATTGTTTAAAATAAACTTTCTGAAAATATCCATTATTGATTAATTTGTTATTAATTGATTATCTTTTAATTGACTCACGTTATCTTGTTGAGATATTAATGTAAAAAAAATATCTTGCAAGTAGATAACGACTAGTCCCAGTTTCTTGCATTTGATAGTAAACTATATGTTTTATCTATTTCATCTTGAAGCATCTCACATTTCTTATTGTAATCTGTCATATGAATATTAGTACTCTAATTCAGCGTTTTACTAATACTAAGTTTGCATGATACCGAACAAAGATACAGAAATGTCGATACTGTCGAAAACATTTCATCGTAAATTAAAAGCAAGATTTTAAAAAAGGGACTCAAATCTAAGAAATTAATCCTGTTTAAGATCTGAATTATACGATTAGCTAAATGTGTGTACACACTTTTATGCATCGTGCAGTTTAATATTCTCTGATTCCCCCAGGAAAAATACAGAAAAATACATTAATTTATTCATACAACTTACAACAGAACTTTCAGGTACTTACAGTGTATCACGTTTAATCCAAGTTTATTTACGACGGCATTAGTTTTTTTGTCATTTCAAAGTGCAAAATAAACTATACACTTTGTTATTCCCTTCCTACCACCAACATGTAATGTTAAAGTGACATTTATTCTTCAGATTATGTACAAGACATTTCTTCATTACATCAATCGAATAGGCATGTTCTTTAACATTTTTATTCCATGAAAAATTGATCACTACTATAATATAACATAAATATTTTCAATGTAAGATGTGCTCTTCTATATTTTATTTGCTGATTACTGTAACATTTACTTTCCAGTAAATAATTTGTCTCTTATTTTGTAATGTAACGTTCATATTATACTTTTTCAGACACTTTTCATTATTAGATCAATGCTTCTACTAATTTCGCTTCATTAATAATACGTTCTAATTATAAGAGTCTCTCATAAATCATATTCTGTTTACAGTTTTTTTAAAAACCTGCATACAAACTGATCTGAACAAATCAAATTACACTTAATCATAATTATCTACATAAACAGGCTGCATACTTTTGGGATTACTCGCCATTTACTCATACAATTTGTAAACTCCTGCACATTACCTATTATTCTTTACTGTTCACCATTATTCTTTCCTGGGCTTTTGAGGAAAGACTTTGCTGTACCGCGGAGAGTGTTAAAGGCAGTTTGCAAGGTGTGTAATGAATCTTTTGAGGTCACTGATAATATGCTTGCTTAAGTCTTGCAAACTCCTGGCAGCTGTTATCTTATCACATACTAATCATCCACTTCATTCATATCTTTCTCCTTGTATATCCTCTGGTAGAACGAGACGTAAATACATTAAATTCCAAGCACGCAAGCAAATCTGTAAAAGTTCTGTAATACCTTACATAGCAAATATACTCTGCGACATACAGATTGTTAAAGTTAACCTACTTAATAACCTGTATTCTTAAGCATGTCTCAAATTTGATAATTTGTTCGGACTCAGATTTTTTTCTTAACCTTCTTTTTTCATTACTTTATTTTTGTTTTTTTGGTAAAGAAAAGAAAACTTGTTGAAATACCTCGTACTGAGAATTCTATATTGTAGCAGAATGTAATATTGAATAAAGACATTATTGATAATAATCTTTAAAGCAAAGATGGATACTGGTTAGCAATGGAATCCAGGACGTGCGTTTCGTCCTATTTGAGACTCGCAAGCTGGATGTACCTGCATCTAAGAGTTGATGTTCACTCTGGGACTCGAACCCAGTACCGTTCGCTTCAAACGCCATCGTGTTATCCACTCAGCTACTGAGTCCTGATAGCCACTTGCTTATGCAATGTGGTGAAGTTTGAATTCACTTAGTATTGTTTGTTTGAATCTTCCCATCGATTTGTTAGGACTGCAACTGATCAGTCTCTAATTGGCATATGTGCATACTGTGCGTATTGCCTTGATATAACCTAAATTCACAAGCATGGTAAGCAGAGATGGATAGTGGCTAGCAGTGGAATCTTTGCTTACCATGCTCGTGAATTAAGGCTATATCGAGGCAATACGCACAGTATGCACATATGCCAATTAGAGACTGACCAGTTGCAGTCCTAAAAACATCAATGGGAAGATCCAAACAAACAATACTAAGTAAATAATCTTTAAAGTATGAATAACAAATGAAAATTATTATTTCATATATTCATAATATGAAATTCAAAATCTTCATTATTATACTTTTAATGAGAAATTTATTCAAAAGCTAAACAAACTACTAAATTCATTTTAAAAACTTAAATATTATTCTATCACGATAGAATTCTATTATTTTAATGGGGAAAAAAAGAGAAAGAAAGAAAGAAAGAAGGAAATAAAACAGGAACATTTGAGATTAAATGAATATGATTGAAATTTATTTTTTTTATCAGTCAATTTTAATCAAAATTATGATAATTTATTCGTCATATGAATCAATATTATGATATTGAGTATAAATTTAAAAAATTAATTTTTATCATTATTTGATTTAACCCTAGAAACTATTTGAAACTAAGACTTATTAAATTCCGATTTCTTCATAGATTAGGTTTTTCTAATAATCTATAGTGAAGACTAGAATTCAAGAATCTCAGTTACTATAATCATAATAAGAATACTATCCATTCATAGAGTTAATATAAATTGTTCACCTTACTTAATGTAGATTCTGAGGGGTGTACAATTTGGAAAGTTTTCTAGTCATATCTGATTTTCAAAAAAGAGCTCCTGGAGTTAACAGTTTGTGATGATTAAGATTTTTAAACTATACGAAATCTATGTTAAATCACCATGTTGGTTCACAAATAATGACAAATTTACAATTTATCTAAATGTGGCTAGAATGTCACGCTTTAGTTTGTTAAATACATTTTTTGTAATCTATGGTAGCCACTTTCTACAACAGTATTTGTAAATACTATTGTGGTGGTTGATATTCGATATTATCCTTGAAATTCGTATATTGTTCGTCCTGATAACCGTTACTAGATAACGTCCTAACGGTGTATAAATCAGAAGGCGAAAACGAAGGGTTGATTGAGTTTATTATCGGACCACACACAGATATCCAAAATTACAGGCACGTTAAGGAAGCATGAAAGAGTAGTGCCGTAAAGCAGGAGAGTGAGCGTGAGAGTCGAATGAGCGAGAGACCAATCGATCGAGTCAGCGGGCACAGTACAGTGCAGTGAACAGGATTAAGATGTACATATATATACAAATGGAAGAGCATGAATCATCGGATCAATTAAGCGATTAATAGTAAGGCTAGTGGAATGAATACATGCGTAGTCAGTAAGCAATGCTCAAGCGTACATAATAAAGGCACAATAGTATAGATAGGCTGTTGTTGTACGAATGACTGTCCGTTAAATAAGTTAACAAAAGGGCTTAGCCAAACATGATGTAAACAAATTCAATTGTATGTGAGCTGCCATACTATAATATAAGTAATTTCATGTCTTGTAAACTTGAAAATCTGGTTAACTAAAATATCATCAATAGTTTGGGTTAATGTGCACATATGAAAAATGGTCGTCGTTTTTAAAACATGTCAGATTTTATGTTTAATTGAATAACTCACCCTAGTCTTATAGGAGATAATTCCAATTCATAAGAAATAATGATTGTTACTTAATCACTGTCTTCGAAACTAACTAAAAACGAAATTTATTTCATATTGCCTGTGTCATGATTACTTACTCAAATTTCGCATGTTTTATATTGCCTATAACTAACCAGGACTTTGTAGGATCTGTTTCACTAACATTTATACATACAAATCTAAAATAAGCAGTTATGGTATTCTACTTGAAATCATAGCATAACCATTGTTTAGCTTATGCTTGAAGCGTCACCTAGTGAAAATCACTAACCGTTGAAGCTGAATAAATAATAAATATCAAAAGTCACTGCTAATCATATCAATATTCCATTTGTCCTTAAACATAAATCTATTCAAAAAAATATAAGGTATAAGTAAGTCATAAAAGCAAGAAAAAGATTCTGATCTTATCATTCTGGTATATTCACGATAACTTTCTTCTGAGTCCTTTGTTTTTTCAATAGCATCTAAAAATTAAATCTAGGATCACCATTCTGTTCCATTTAAAACTTGTCAGCTGAACGTAACTGTGTTTTAATATTCTTGTCTACAGAGACACTTCGAAATAAGTTACCGTACAAGTAACAACTAATTTTAAGTTGAATTCATTTGGTATTGCTTGGTTGAATTTTCCCATTAATGTTTAGGACTGCAATTGATCAGTCTCTTATTGGCGTATGTGCATACTGTACGTATTGCCTTGATAAAGCCTTAATTCACGAGCTCTATAAGAAAAGATGTATATTGGCTAGCAGTGGAATCCAGAACGCACGTTTCGTCCTATTTGGGACTCGTCAGCTGGATGTGCCTGTATCTTAGAGTTGATATTAACTCTGGGACTCGGACCCAGTGCCGTTCGCTTCAAACGCTATCGCGTTATCCCTTTAGCTACTGAGTCCTGACAGCCACTTGCCTGTGCAATGAGGTTGCTTGAACATTTCTGCCTACCTTGTTTTTACCATGTTCCTTATTATATTCTTCCTATGACTATCGAAACTGTGACTACTTTCTGTTCTGAATATTTTTTGAAGTACTTTATCATAGAACATTACCTATCTCTTGATTCAGGATTAGCTTTCTTTAAATCATATGTTTTAAATACAGTTTATCCAAATTTAGAACTATAAGTAGAAATATTAAACATCCATATTATAAACCAAGTTTCGTAACATTCAGTTCATACAAACACATCAATGGCATGAGCACCTGACCATATAATCCTTCGAATTTACTTAGACTTATGGTTAACTAGCTGCACTCCTATTTTTGATTAAAGGATGACTGTTTGAGGAGTTAAAGAAACAAATATTGAACACTTATTATTATTTGAATAAATGTATTTTTCTCTTGTTGAGACTTTCTACCTAATGACTTCCAAAAAGGATCTCATAATATTACTAATAGTTACAAATTAATTAAATTGCTGCATAACAGGTTAACGATTCATTCAAGATGTGTTAAACAAAACTAAAATGATCAACCTGTATCTCACTACAAATTAATATCTGAAAATGTAACTAAAGTATTGTTGATTAGCATGTTTTTTGCTCTCAGTAACTATCGTTAACCGATATTAAAACACTATACTCCCAAACATTTGAAAAATAATTCTAAATAGTGACACAAAGTTGTTACATTCTATTTTCTTTAATACATTCATTTAAAAATAACACGCTAAATTGTAATTATCTAGTATTTAATATGACAGGAACATTACCCTATTTAATGTTTTATTTTCAAATTCTTAGAAATAACTAATAAGTAGTATTGATTGTTTATATATAATTATGTTGTTGATATTGTTCAGTAGTATTGCTATTATTTAGTTAATTTTTCCCTATTATGAACATGTTTCATTGTTGTTGTTTGTTTTTTTTTTTACTTATAATCACTTATGCTCCGTTTCACTTGACATATTGTGTGTGTTTTTTAATTAACTTCTATTTTCATTTTAAATAAGAAACGAAATAAATATACGTATCAATTCCATGTTAATAGTGACATTCATTTAGATACAGAATGTCCAGTAAGTAGAATAGTTTAGAGTGTAAACCGAATAAAGAATTAAACTAACACTTAAAAGAATATATATATACGTTTGTGTGTGAAATGGAACTCTTGAGTTTTGATGAATATATACACACATTACTATATTTTATCTGTAATAAATATCAGTATCTCCTATATCTATATATTAAATGTGTTTTCGATGAATTCTGACTTTGTAAATAAATATTTAAAAACAATACATTGTAACCAAGTTGTACAATCGAATATATGTATGAAACTTTTTTAAAAATATGCTCACCAGTGACTGGCTTCAATAGGTATTTCCTGGAGTTCTAGTGAGAAGCAGTAGCCAGTGTAGTTCAATCAGGTCTGTTGTGAGATAGTAAATAACTGAAGACATTGATGGACGTGTCACTAAATTTTGTAGATTGGTTGAAGTTAGATATTAACACCATTGAATGCCGGCTCAGTGGTCTATATATCAAGCATCCTCGCGCGAAACTGATAGGTTCTGAGTCTGAATCTCGCGGGGCGGGATGGTGGATGCGGACTGCTGAGGAGTACCACAATAGGACGGAACAGCCATCCAGTGCTTCCAGGTTTTCCATGGTGGTCTAGCTTCAAGTGACTCATGATCTCAACTATTGAAATATTTCTTTATTAAAAACAATCGAATGAACTTTTTAAAGTTCAGTCTTGGATATTCTTATTTTTTTTAAATTTGAAGTAGGCATCCGGTCAGCAATTACAATACACACTTTCGAAACTAAAAACAGTTAGCAAATTAGCTATTACTTTTTGAGGCCAGCTTTTATACAAACATTTTCTAATTCCAGTATATTATGCTAGAAATGGTAAGAATTAAGAACGTGTTTTTATGATGAAATACATCAGAATAATAAAAAGAATTTACTGAAATCAGTGTACTATAGTAATTACACTGTACATAGTTAACCAATATTCTAATACAAACTTATTTAAAGATGTCTACAGAATGAATAACAGAGATTTTAAAGTCTGAAACCTATTTTGTTTATTCGGAATTCAAATTTCTAAATCCTGTAATTCTTTTTACTACAAAACGATTGTGTTATCCAAAAATGGAGAACCTAGCTGACCTTGGACAACATTGCTCATAATAAAGCTGTTGAATTCGACTGTTATTTTATGGTACAATTCCATATGTATATTTCTTATTCAGTCATTCAACATATTCTATCTAATTTATCCAAGAGCTTTCAGAATAAGGGTAATGATATGTAAATAAAGTTTACAATATTTTCCCAACTTTCACCAGGTATATTATGTTTTTCTAGACTTCTCTATTATTCCATACTCTTTTGTAAAGGAACAACTAGAATTTCGACTGTAAAGGTTTATGTAAGCGACGCTTAATACTTATACTTGGAAAAATGAGGAACCACTGCAATCTCCATGACGTGAAGTAAGAATACTAAGATTAGTACAAGTAAAAATTTATTAACCCCAAAATATGACTAGTCAAAAATACACACACTATATATTGACCATATACCCATTTTAATTATTAATGAGAATACAATCATGTATATGAAAAATGTCTGGAGTATATAACAAACCACATGATGCATGTCATGCTGAACGTAGTTCATGCAAAGGAAATTGTGTCTTGAACAAACATCTCACTTAAATAACTTAACGTTATACTGAACAAAATATCACACTGAAAAACAAAAACAGTTATTACACTAAGTAATCATGACATTGAATTAAAAAACGGAAGTTGGACAACCATCACAATGTATAAAATAATGTAATTTTATCTTATCCATCCCGTCATATCAAAAAACAAGGTGTTTACCGCGTTTTATCAGTTATATGTTTATTTTTATGTCTTTGACATTAAAACAATATATAGTTAGATTAAATGATATGATAAAGATATCCGATAAAACCATACAAATTTTATATGGAAATATAGACTATAAATACGCATAGATTTGGTTCGCCTCTTCTCGAGAACTCATGATTGATTCTGTTTGCAATAAGTAATTAAGTAGATTGAAGATAAGATTCATTAAATCTGATAAAAATTTCGGAATTTTTTAATCATCTATTAATCTTTTATGACCGATAATACATGCACATTTTCAAATTAACCTGATTTTCCAAGAATTAATGGTGAATAAATTTGTAAACAACAGAAAATGAAATGTCAGGTCCAACGTATTTGCATCGGACATGAAGAGCAAATCGAATTCTACACAATATTAAGCCAGTTTAACATGTGGTATTCGGAGAACAATCCGTTTTACTGGATTTCATAAATTTGATCATTCATCGGTTTGTATCTAACTATAGAACAAAGAAATCTAAATAAAGTAGTTGGGTAAAACTGACAACAGTTATATTATATATTTAACACTAGGATTATAAAATACATTCAGTAAATAACTTCAAAAGCTTTCAGTTCATATTTAAAATATATTCTCAACCTTTAATAGTATTCCTAAAGATAACAACTGTCAACTAATATCAAAGTCAGAATCTTCAATACGAACGTCAAGACAGTCCTATTGCACGGATCTGAAACGGGTAGAACTACTAAAACCATCGTCAAGAAAGTACAAGTATTTATAAACAATTGTTTACGCAAAATACTCAATATTCACTGGCCGGATACCATCAAAAACAGTCCAATATATCAAGATTATTCAGTCACATAGTTAACCTAATTCAAGTTGGATTATAAACTCATACAAAGTAGTCCAAACACTGAAACATAAAATATCACTAACCTGTTTATGTGAACGGAATAATGCAGGACTTTTAAAACGGCTGTCAAATAATCAATTCTCTTTGAATAACAGGCTAATTATTTATCCAATATAAAAATAAAAACTATTACAGTAGTCGGTTTAAAAAAATCAACACCTACAAACTTATACGTCCTCAGTGATTTAGATAAATGTGAAAGATATTCGTAACAAACTATTCAGACTCCAGAGAATTTCTGGTTCAACATGAGGATGAATAGTAGTCGTACATTGAATAAGTAATCTTGCAACAACCGAAATATGTATATATGAGTTTATTCAAAAATCAGTATTCTTGCTTGCTTAAAATCAGTTTTTATATTAATTAGCATTGATCAATAAAAATATACGGGATTTCAAGTGACCTGATGTCGCGTATAGAGTTCTAATCCCTGTCAACTAGAATCATAATCAAAAAGATTACCTTTGCACTATTCTCGCAGCTACTGAACGCCAATAAGACTAAGGTATGTAAGCATTCATTAATTGTATGGTAAAAGTTAATTTCAGGGGTTAACAGCAGCAAACATCAATAAATCATCTAAATATTTTCTCATAATAAATAGATCACACAGAATGAATAACCTACTGATTATAATTTATGATATACAATGACTTATTTATCAGTTTTGAGAAAGAAAAAAAATTAAGGAATTTTTAAATTAATTAATTTTGTAAATAATTTTTTCTTTCACAATTCAATATACTAAAGGTGTAAAAATTAACAAAATTTTACGTATCTCTTTTTTTAAAACTTTATGAAAACTTATTTATAATATTTAAACAATATACATTTTATAAGCAAAGATGAACAATGGCTAGCAGTGGAATCCAGGACGTGCGTTTCGTCCCATTTGGGACTCTTCAGCTGGATTTACCTGCATCTCAGAGTTGATGTCCACTCTGGGACTCGAACTCAGTGCCTTTCGCTTCAAACGCCATCGTGTTATCCACTCAGCTACTGAGTCAAACAAATAATACTCAGTGAATTCAATGCACCTTTTATCTTCAATATTATTGTATGATAAATATACCTTTAGCGTATTTAAACCAAAAAATATTCTTATAACATATATCAAATATCAATTTATGGAATGTGTAGAGACTGTAGTATTTTCAATTTTGAATTTACAAACCAATCTAAGCTAGACCATTTCGTCCGATTCCAGACTCCTCAACAGTGCTCATCCATGATACCACATGAGGGACTCAAACTCGCGACCTTAGGTATTCTCGATACCTAAGTGATTGTGCCACAGTATTGAGTCATGTCTTTTAGATCATATCGTAGAACCTTGGGTAGTGTCAAAATCTCCTGAAAATCAATGTTAGTTAACGCATGTAAGATAATACATATAATTGTGAAATTTATGAAGAGAAATCTTCATTTTCGCTTAATTCTCAAAACTTTATGAAAATTCTTGTCTAACAGTTAATGGAACTATCAATGGAATTTATTAAAAATTCCTGTTTAAAAATTAAGTAGCTAACAAAATTTAAATTAACTAGAAATTAAAAATACTAATTAGTATACCAGTCATTTAATGAACTTATATAACCCTGTACACTTAGACAGTGTACACTATTCAGGAGAGATGATAAATTATTATTTCAATCAAAACCATATCACTTGATTAAAAATGTATACCTAGATGTAGCCATATGTCTAACTAATAGAGTTTCCAATTTCAATGTGATAAATAAAAAATTACACAAACATTGTCACAGAAGTAGTAGAATTTCTAATTATAACAAATATATGTAACAGAAAGGGTTTTTATGGATATTATAGTAATTTTAGTAGTTGAAATCATGAATCAATTGAAGCTAGACCACCATGGAAAACCTGAAAGCACTGGACGGCCGTTTCGTTCTAGTATGGGACTCCTCAGCAGTTCGCATCCATGATCCCGCCTTACGAGATTCGGACCCAGAACCTATCGGTCTCTCGCGCGAGCGTTTAACCTCTAGACTACGGCTGAGGAGTCCTATACTAAGACGAAAGAGTCATCCAATGATTTCAGGTGTTCCATGGTAGTCTAGCTTCAATTAACTCATGCTCTCAACTATTGAATTATATATATTTATCGATAAAATAGCATCCATAGTATTAATCTTATTAGATTTCAACCCTATACAGTGAAGTACATACGGATATGGGGTATTAATAATTTAGAAATTAGAACATACTAGTAGCTTATGCACATATAACGCAATGATGCACATCAATCTTTAAGTATAAAACTGACCTACCAGAACTAGATAAACTGTATCTTGAAATTAAATACAGATCAACTAGCGGTGTGAGCGCCAATTTTTACACATAATACATCCATGCCTAATACTTAAATTGTTTTAGCCCATCAAATAAGTATACAGTGATCAGTTGTTTTGGTGGTCGATTCAAGAAAATATTTGACAATTCACAACATTTACAGAATGGAACATGAACATTAAATTAAGACCTGTAATACTCCATATCTACTTATTTATGATACATAAAATTTAAATGCTGTACAAAATATGCGTGTAGGTTAGTAATAACGAAATTGGTATGGGGCTTCCTCACCCTATCCTAGTAGTTTTAAACAAATAAGTGTCATCTGAAAGCTGAATAAAGCTTCATACAAGTTAATGTAGAAGTTGTGTCTATTTGTATAAATCTTGTTTGATCATTAGTTTAAGGGCTAAAATATCTATAGTGATTTTGAGAATGCTATCTATAGTTGATAAAAGTTACCGAAATATAGTATCCTGTATGCAAAATAATGAATTGTGTCGAAAAGATGAATATATGAGATACTGAAGTACCATAGAAAATTGTAGACAAAATTAACATTGAAAAATTATCGACAGAACTCTGAGAAGACAAAGGAAAATGTTTTAATCTCGAATAAATTTATATTTTTGACCATGTAAAATACGAGATAATAAAGCAAGCCTGTTCTAGCCATAAAAAACTACAAACAATAACCACGAAAGGTATTAAATTCATAAGTTAATCTAGGAGAAGGCAACTATTGGAATTATCCTAAATTGTCTTACGAGTAGACACATCAAACATTCGGATGATATGAAATCTAATCAAAGAATACTTAATATAAAGTTCAAATGCTTAAATAAGATTTAGCTTCATAAAACAATAATGAAATGAATGAAAGAAAAATTTCGAATCATATAGTAGCATAAACACTAACACAATAGGTCAAATCAACTTTCTAGATGAAGTGAATTGTCAATTGTTTTTAGGAAAATAATATTTTAACTCAACTAATTTTGGAACCATTCAAGCTAAATTTAAAACTGACAGAATAGAAAAACAAGAAAACAAACATATCTGAATGAAAAAATTAGTTTACAGTTCTAAATTTTATCAATGGCTTTCTTACATAAATATATATTCATGATAATAATGCCTACGGAAACACTCATCATTTCATGTTGAAAATCTGTTGTATTATTTTATTCACAGTGTTCACAATTACAATTAGTTCAGATTTCAAAGCTACACTGTTACTATCCTAAGAATATTAATTACACTCTAAAACAAAAGTAATGGCAGATTGAAGTTTTTTCGTGCTTAAATTTAATAGTGTGTCCACCAGAGATGGAATATTTTCTGAAACTATTATAGTTCAGGTAATGATATAGTTACTGGAAATTCTGTGAAACCCTTTAAATGGTTGATACATTGTATAAATCCCAGTTACAATAGTCCACTCGTTTTTTAAGTCCATGAATATTATATCGTGTGTGCATGCGTGCCTGTTTAGTATATGACGTGATGATCCCCGCCAACTAGAGAGGAGTGAATTATCGACCAGAGCAATGATACATAAAAGCCGAATGAGCAGTCTTGAGTACTTATCAGTCCTGCTTTCTGCCTAGCCCAGCCACGGGATATAACAATGAATAAATATACTTCTGTAAATTCCGTAGTTGAGATAATTACTTATCATTTCCCACGAGTTTGGGAATGAAACATGACAAACATTATTGTCTAATTTCAACAAAACACCAAAGCGATCTACAAACTTACTATATATATATATATATATATATATATATATATATATATATATATATAGAGAGAGAGAGAGAGAGAGAGAGGATACTTGCAATAGGATGAAAGACATTTGCATTCCAATAGTGTAATAGATACTGATTCAACAAAAGCAGATGGTTCAGTTTATGGTTTCTTGGTATTAATATTTACAACTTCAATAAATAAACTCTGTTAGTTTGCTTATAACTAACTGGTTTAGCTTATAAATGTCTATTAGTAAAATGAATTACAAAACGATTGTAAACAGATTGGGATCAACACAACATAGTCTTAATCGTTGGTATGAAGAGATCAAAACTAAGATTATTGATTATTTCAGTATGATAACGGTCCACTTAACTAACCATTTGATTAAATTCTGATATATTCCCTTGTTCATTATTTGATTGTTTTCCCACTGCATTTTGATAACTTCTCTTACGCATTAACCATGGTTTAATATATTTTTGGTATGACATTCATTGTCATCTTAGAATTATTCGAATGAAATTAATACTCATTGAAGAGATCTGTTTATAAGAAGTGTTCTTTTATCGTAAAATACATTCTTCACAGACAAGAATTTGTCTCCCCTCAAGTATTCTTGATTGTTCGGGTATATGTCAAGAGTATTGGGGATACAGTATTGAACACTAATTACATTCGTCCATTAATTGCATTGATATTTCCGAAATATTCAATCAAAACCAGTTTATAACAATTTTATCCTGATCAGTAAAATTATGATAAACTAAATCATTAAATATTCTCTTGATTGAAACGATATACAGGCGATAGTTGAGAAATTACTTTTAGTTAACAGTTTACCTCTGAGAATTCCTAACTGATCTATATAGAAATATGAAATAAGTAATTATTTTGAATAAAAATGTTTCCTAATTCAGTTTATGCATACACTAAACAAAATACTTTCGAAGTAATAAAGTAGTCTCAGTCACATGAGACTAGTGTAAATACTATCTCAATGTGTATTCTATTAATTTTCGTTATCAGTCTCATTCACTGCAGACGAAACTGTCAGTGAACCTAACGTCCCAAAATAAGTATGATTAATTTTCTGAAGTCACTGAAACAGTTTTTTTCATTATTGATTCCTATCAGGTCAATGAAAATATAAAGATTTGTAGTTACCAGTCGGTGACGACAATTGAGCGTGAGACTAGAACAGGTTTACTGTTTGGAACTTTATTTAGAAACATATGTGCTCATGAAGAGATGTAGACTAATAGAGTAAGGATACAAAGCTAGTTTTAAAACATGCGTACATTTTGATGAAGTTCAAATAAGATTTCATTACTAATATAATTGGCTAGTAACGTGAAGGAATAATCAACTATTTCACAATATAAACAGAGATGGATGGTGACCAACATTGGAATTCAGGACGCACTTTTCTACCTACCTAAGACTCGTCAGTTGGATGTACCTGCACCCCGGAGTCCCACAATATATGCTTTAAAATATACAACATTCCCAATAAATGTTTTCTTATCGGCATTTTCGATTTTAATGTGAAGCTTCATGTATCCTTCAAGTAAATTATTCAACTTCTAATCAATTTAACAAATACTTTTGATTAATCTCAATGCAGTTTGCTCAAATTTGTTCTATATAATTGTTTCTACTTGTAATTTCAATGCTTCGCAAAGAATTATCAAAAATTACTGATTTGCTTAAATTGTGTTTTCGAATTATCATAATAGAAATATTCAAATTAGTATTCACAGTTAAATATGTGACTTTGATAAAAAGATAATGTGATCCATTTTAAATAAATACCATAGAAAGCTTCAGAGTGTCTGAGAGTCAGCATTCATATTCTCACATATTATACTCGTCTGGTTTAGTTTCAATTTACTTTTTAAGATGTCTTCTTGCATCAGTTAGAACAAAGTTTCAAAACCCGAAAAATACATAACCAATCAAGTCAAATACCTTTTTTCTAATAAGAAATTACACCTAAATAAGGACAGAGATTAATTGGCTATTCAATATAGATATATAATTAAATAACACAACTAACCAAGTTGCTTAGGATTTAAATTCATGTCTTTCTTGTAAGGATGAAATTATTTTTATAGCGAAGGAATAAAGTGCTAAATAAGTACAACTGTATCATATATGTATGATAAAAGAGATTTCTTCTCATCAGTTAAGGCAAAAAGCAATTTTTAAAAATTATGGATATTATTTAGAACTACTTGTGAGTAGTATAAATACAACTATTCTACACAGAATGCACTTCGTACTCATCTTAAAATTAAATTAGACGAAATATCCATTAGATTTTTATAAAACCACGAAAATTTTAATACAAACAGTTCTTGAAATCGTCTTATACAGTAGGTTCTGGAGATGGGATAAGTAAAGAGTATATGGAAAGTATTAAGATATTATCACAGTACCAAACAACTCCCATAAATCACACAAGTATGTATAGTAAGCCCTTAACTACCGACTTCAGAAAAGAACTCACTCGCAACCAAAGTTCTTGTAAAATAAAGCAGTACCACTTTTTAAATATTTTACACTATTTGTAGGAACCTCAATCAACGCCAGTGATGAGTTGCTCTAAAATGAGACTTGGTTAAAATTCGAGTGCTTCATTCCTAGGCGTCCATTATTAGTTTCCAATAGGAAGCATGTAAATCAATGTCTCTGAATTTAATAATATAATTGATTAAAATAATTGTTATATCTCGAACCTTGGTTCTTAATATGCCGCGAACTACTTGACTACTTGAACGATAGAACCCGCAAAACGTCGCAAAAGAGAGAAGACAAAGACTGGTAAGCAGGAAGTTTATTGCCCCAAACAATGTCAAAATATAGCACAGAAATCTCGTGTATTTATAGTTTTTGGCTGAAAGTAAATTAACATTTAGGTCAACCAATAAGCACATAGGTATCAAACTAATCCATCCAATGGAGAAGCTCCACGTTGGCATTTCTAGAACATTCCCCTAGCCGTGATTGGATGGAATGTCTGCGGCTCTTCCTGGGCTTCTTAGGGCTTCCGAGAGTCTACCGACGGGCCGTCCTTACACCTCCCCCTTTGAAGTCTGTGACGTATGAATTTCTTTTTGGATTTTCTTGAAGCATTGTTGTTGTTCTCGTTTTTCTGTTCATCACCCTTATTGGCTGCGCGCTCTCACTCTTAAGTTTTTCTAGTCGTTGGTTGCGGCCTTCTTTCGGGCCTTTCTCTACCAGAATGTGGAACGGTACTTGTGTGTCTACTGCTGCTGTCCTATGATCCCTTTTTATCTGATTCATATGTCTGGTACATTTTCCGTCCCTTCCACGGACTAAATAAAGTACTTTCCCGATACGCCGTACTATGACACCTGGTTCCCATTTCTGACCGCCTTGATACTTTACAAGTACCTTTTCGCCGCGGTCGTTCGTCTGATACTCTTGTACAGGTTTTCTTCTTTTCTTGGGTGGCGATTTTTTTTCAAATATCCATGGGTTCTTTGCCTGAACTTCTGATTCACCTTCTCCTGCGGCAATGAGTACATCTTCTCCATGTTTTGCCTGGGGACCGATCAACCTTGAGAGTGTATCAGATCTCACCGGACTACATATATGATTAATTGGCTGGTTAGCCAACTGCAACATTTCTATTAGGTCAAGACCAAGCAAATCTAGTCCTGGGCTTTCAGTGAGATATACTTTCACATTCTTCTGTACATTCCCTTTTTTAACTGGGCAGCATATCTCTCCAGCAATATTTACCTTCTCTCCAGATGCACTGAGTGCTAACTGAGTTGTAGGGAGCACCAAGGGTTTGCCAATATGACTCCATGTTTTGTGGCTGATAAGTGAAATATCTGAAGCAGTGTCAAGCTGTAGACGGGCACGGCGTCCATTAATCTCTAAGGTCACATATTTTCTTCGATTATGTTCTGTGCTGGTATGTGCTACCATTATTCTATTGGTTGATGAACAGTTTTTACGTCTTCGGTAATAAACACTCGATGAGCGACGGTGCATCTTCTTCTTACAACATGTTTCTTTATGTCCTTTGAGCTGACATCTAGTGCACCGGTAGTTTTTGTATGGGCAGAACCTTTTGTAATGCAGCTCTCCGCAAAACCAACATGCGGATGGAGGCTTCTTAATGGTTGTGTTCTGCTTTTGCATATAGGAATCTTTCTTCCCACTTACTGCCTGTACATAAGGTAGTCGACCATTATTTTCTACCATTGAAGTGTCATGCTTCAAGTTCACCAGATGCTGACATTCAGTAGTCACCTCTTGAAGGGTGATATTTGGACACTGTTCAATTTTGCTTAGAATTCTGGTTCTAATGTCGGCGTCTTCTGAAGATTGTAAGCTGCATACGAAAACAAGACATTTGAATTGGTCTTCTGTCATTGCTGATAGTTTAAAGCGCTCACATTCGCGATTTATTATGCTAGCATGTTGCACCCAGTCATCATTGCCGGCTTTTACTATTTTCAAGCACTGATATCGAATATTGAACAAGGAAAACTGTTCACCGAAAATTTGCGACAAAATTTTAACTGTTTCTTCGAATGAAATGTCTCTTGGGTTCTTGGGCAGAATGTAATTAGTATATCGTTCATGTTCAATGGTACCCAGCTTTCGTAGTAGCACCCTGACCTTGGCGGCATCATCAAAAGTTTCTAGGTCGACATTAAATACATCTTCATATTTCTTGTACCAAGATTCGAATGTTACACCAGCAACACCATCAAAATGAAATTCGTGAATGGAATCAATGATACAATCAGCATGCGATTTGGCAGAAACATCTGTAAGTCCATTCTTATTGAGGTTCATCTGCTGGGTTAGTTTTTCGAGTATGCGCATCTGGAATTGTTCAAGCCGTTTTTCATGGCGCTCTAGAAAAACTTCAAATTGGTCAAAGGTAATAGACATCTTGATAAATTAACCCGTCGCCAGTTGTTATATCTCGAACCTTGGTTCTTAATATGCCGCGAACTACTTGACTACTTGAACGATAGAACCCGCAAAACGTCGCAAAAGAGAGAAGACAAAGACTGGTAAGCAGGAAGTTTATTGCCCCAAACAATGTCAAAATATAGCACAGAAATCTCGTGTATTTATAGTTTTTGGCTGAAAGTAAATTAACATTTAGGTCAACCAATAAGCACATAGGTATCAAACTAATCCATCCAATGGAGAAGCTCCACGTTGGCATTTCTAGAACATTCCCCTAGCCGTGATTGGATGGAATGTCTGCGGCTCTTCCTGGGCTTCTTAGGGCTTCCGAGAGTCTACCGACGGGCCGTCCTTACAATAATACTGACTGATTTAATTGTTTAGAACCAATAGATCGTGTCATGGCCATTTCTTTAGTGTTTATAATGCAACTTCTGTGTAAAACACTGTTTCTATTTAGGCATAATGAACAATGAACTTATGAGTTCTATATGTGACTGCGTGAAATGAAACAACAGAGTTCTACATCGATCTACACAAACATAATACGAGTTTGCTAGCAACTACTCCAGAGAATATACTGTTTGTAATCAGCATTTAGTCAATTTTGGAATGTTACATACCGTTGGAAATACATATTTATTATCTCATTTTCAACATAAAATAACAAATAAGGAAATTTAACTTTTCATATCGTAATTTTATCTTTGGGAACTGGAATTTACAATAATTAGAAACTGAGATCAACAAAATTCTTGACAAAAAACATGAGGCTTAATTGTTCACTGTCTGTTATTTGCCCTGACCTATTATTTGGTTCTTAAGAAAAAACTATTACTGACAGTAACTGAATAGTATTCATTCACAAATTAAACATAAACCCTATATTTGATAAACTGATAAATCATAAAATGAAAGGTCACAAAGATAATATTAGATTGTCTGATGCACAAACAAATATAGTCAATCAAAAAATCTTTAGGAATGATAAAAAGAATACTTAACTCTACAGAACTATGCACAGATAATTACAGACGAAAGCCCATTTAGCAAAACTAGAACAAAGTAACAAATAAAAAGAACTAAAAGCAATTTTCAAAATCAAAACAAAACAACAAAAATGTGTGGTTCATTGTTTACATTCTTAAACACTAGTATAGATATGCAAAAATGCATGAAAATATTTCCAAGCACTAGAATTATATGTGAAAGGTTAACCAGATGAGATATATTTTCATCTTTAATTAATGATTTTAGAACTAATGATGTTCAATAAAAATGATAATTTCAAAGAAAGACGTTAGCGCTATATGAGACCAAACAAAAAGAAAGGAAAAAAAGTATAAATTGTTTTACAAATTTTAATCACAGTAAATCTTTCTGTATTTTTGAGTGTGCCTTTGACAACTCAATAATGAGATAACACTCAACAAAGAAGAAATAAAAAGAAGGCAAAAACGGAGAACATAAAATATGAAATGTGTTGATAAGTCATATAAGAATAAAGAAAATAATTATATTTACAATCACAACTAACATGGTTTTATAAAATAGAAGAGAAAATCTCAGTATTTTTTCTTAAAAGATAAAGAAATCTGATTAACTACTGAATATCCCAATCACATGCAGGACATTCATTAATTCTGTAACAATATACATTGAATAGGATAGTCGCTACAGCAAATAGGAGGAAGATTAAAACACAATTACAAACAAAATATTTTTCCCATTTTTCTACCTTTAAATTACGCAAAATAACTACACCTAATAAAAGACCTAGAAATGAAAAAAAAAAGACACATGTGAGAAATAGATAATGAAATTTAAACACAATAAAATTTGAAAAACATTTTGATGATATGTTTTCCAATGTTACTATTTGAAAAAGACAATCCTACATTTTCTTGCATATGTTGGTTACTTGAAAACGACAATCTGTGTCAGCATTATGTCAAACAGCTTGTAGTACAACGACAATGAGTCGGAAAAATTAATATATAGTCATTTGATTTCAAGCTCTTCTAACTTAAATGTAATGACTAAAAGCTTTATTCGTTTCTCAAAACCGACGGGTACCGATTTGCATACTTGACTTTCAGTCACGTATTAAATGTGAAGCCGGTCGACAGAAACAAATTGGCTGCAGGGTTGGAGTCCCGAGGCTCAGTAGCTGAAAGACAAACACATCAACTCCTGAACCACCACCCCACACTATCATTACAAATATACACTGAAACTGGATAATTTTGCACTACTTTTAAGGAGAAATAAGCCTCATCTAATCTCTTTACGACTGGAACTGCACAACACAACCCTGTGACACAATTACACAGGTACCGAGAACCTTAATGGACCACATCGTTTGCACTATTGAATACTGTCAGCGCATTGTATTTGTTAATAGTAATTTACGAGATAACTAGTAGAAAATCTTACAATTCTTGGGATCCATAACTAGCTAAGATTTTGAAACAGATTGTTCTTCGTTCAAAATCAGAACCAATAACATAAAGGAAACTCATACTCTCTTCAAATATATTGAGTTACACGGTATGATTTACAAGTCTAAGACTTCGTTAGATAATCAAATCATTCCATCTTATTTATTCAATACAACACATAATTACATTCAATATGCATCCACTAACAGAAGAAAATCTCAATAAAATTCTTCTGTAAGCATAAAATAGGGTGAACACATAGCTCTTCTAGTATTGAAGCAAATCTATAAATACATACAATTACAATATTCTTTTTGTTTTTGACCTCAATAATAATAAGCTAAACAAATAGATACGTCTAATGAATATCGAAATAGTCATATACATCGAATAAAATAAGACGGTTGTAAAGATTAGTCCACATAGAAATGATTCAGAAATATTCTATATTTGTAAGCGAGTATGCTATCCCAGAAATAAAAGTCAGGTTTCTTTTCAAGCCAAAAGTACTACAAACATGAAGTTAAGTTAGTAGTCATCGTTAATTTGAGTCATGTTGAAAACAAAAACACATCTCAATGAATAATAATAAACAGTTGATAGTTATTTAACGACATTATTAATAAGTTACCACTAGAAAATGAATAAATAAGCAGACGTAATAAAAAGCATCAAAAATGAAAGGAATCGAGATAAGATTAAATTACTAACCTGCTATAAAACCCCCAAAGTGAGCAGAGAAACCAACACGTATTTTTTCATTTGGATTTGAAAACCGATCGTATATAGCAAGTGCAGTATCACTACCACCTCAGAAACAATTAAAAAGAAAAAAAGTAACAGAGAACGTATATTAATGTCGATGAAAATAATAGATTCAAAAAACGATTACAACGCTAGTCGGAGTAACAATTTAAAACAGTCTTCACATGAACGTTACAAAAGGTCTGATTTTTCTGACCAAATGAGACCTAATTTCAATACTGACATTTCGCCATTAATTCCGGTTAATTAGATAATATGTATTATTTTATAAGTACAGTCTAAATGGAACTCGATCCCACAAACAACGGTGTTCAACTGACATACTACTTTTGTTCGAGATTTATGATAAGAAATTTACAGCTTAAAACAAAACACCTGTACATAAAATTTGTGGACCTATAGTATAAAATTTGAACACTGATTACATCATAAACATCTTCATTAGATTATGACCAAGACTTGTTATATGTGACACTAGTGATATCAACTGACTAAACATAAAGGAATGCGGCACAGTTCAAAACTAAGATTTATTGATTGAAAGATAACACAACCAAATGCAGTTTACAATTAATACTATTGTGACAAATTTATTGAAGAATAAAAATACCGCTTAGAAGAAAAGAGTATTAGAATGACGGACAAAATAAAAAACAATTAGTATAATGTTCTACAGACAAAAATAACGATTACTCTTAGGTTAAGAGACATATTTACTCTTACTTACTTACATAAGCTACCCCTCATCGAGGAGCATGGGTCGCTCACCAGCATTTTCCGTCTAACTCTATCCTGGGCAATACTTTCCAGCTGCTATTCATTCTTTTCACGTCTGTTTCCAATTCTAAACGCCGTGTGTTCCCTGGTCTTCCTCTTTTTCGTTTCCCTTCAAGATTCCAGGTAAACACCTGCCTAGCGATGCAGTATGGTGATTTCCGTAATGTATGTCCTATCCACTTTCAACATCTTTTCCTAATTCCCTTTTCAGCTGGAAGCTGGTTTATTCTCTCCCACAGTAGGCTGTTACTAGTAGTTTCCGGTCAACGGATATTTAGTATCCTGCGTAGACAATTGTTTACAAATACTTGTACCCTTTTGATGATGGTTGTAGTAGTTCTCCACGTTTCAGCTCCGTACAGCAGAACTATCTTGACATTCTCATTCAAGATTCTGACTTTGATGTTGGCTTCCATACATTCCCCAACTGTAAGAATGCGGCCCTTGATTTGTCAATCCTCGCCTTTACGTCTGAATCCGACTCTCCTTGTTCATCAATGATGCTTCCACATATTTAGTACCTCCTCCGTATTTGTGTTTTTTATTACCCAGCAGGTAAGAGTACTGTATGGATTCTTTTCAAATCAGGACACGTTTTATAAAGAAACTATAATCGGCAGAAAGTACCCATCTGTCTACACAAGCGAAGATTGACAAAAAAAGAATACCACACTCAAGAACAAATATGGATATTAGTAAAAAAAAACAAATAAAAAACGGACTTTAACTAAACAAAGCAGTGGTATAGATGAAAGAATTATATAAATAGGTCTATGGTGTGCAGTAATTTACGTTACAAAAAAGTATATGACGGATAAAACCTACCAAGTACAATAATTATAATTGATCTAACAACACCACTTGATATAAAGCTCAAAGGATCTTTTAGCCATCCCTCCTGCATTATATCCCAATTCTGAAGCATTTGGAAAAAAACAATACTTTAAAGAAAACAGCACGAACTTTGATAAAGTTAAATAGACACTATTAACCGAAATTCATTTGCGAATGTAATTTTTCTATTGTAATCCGATAGATATCAGAAGAAACGACTTCCTAATTGCCTATTGATATTTAACCACCCAGTACTTTGTTGACAGTGTTGTCATTCAAACTAATATCTCATGACCAGATTTATATAAAAACAATTTAGCGAATCTGAGATTGAAATACATAAAGCCCATAACTTTCAGTTATAAATCTTGGTCAAATTTAACAAATAAATCAATAGAATTGCAGCTAATTATTTCCTTTGTTGCTTTCAAGGTAACAGCTAAGTCAAAGACACGACCATTATTTGAAAAGAATTGGTTTTACATTTCCATAACCTTTGCTGAAGCATTATTAATGATACTACCAAAGAAAGATATTGCTCAACGCACTGACTAGACATGAATAACTAAATGATTAGCCGAAATTCTACAATCAGTCAAAAATCAACCAGATAGACACATCACTGTTAGTTTGGTCAGTTGATTCAATAACCGATGATAACGTAGCGGGAAAGATGCTTCTATTTGATGTTATCTCTTTTTGACAGATGTTCCCGTCTCACAGAAACAGTCTGCCTACTAGTTGACCATACTAAAAACAGAAAATGTTGAATATCAGTTTTCCGATACACTTCTAACATCCAATTTAAACTTGATAATGGGTTCTATAGACAAACTGATGGAATAGGGATAGGATCAACAACTGACCGAATCCTAGCTGTGTTGTGGTCAGTCGCGAAAACACTGTACTTAAGCCTACGATTGACAGTTTTTGTTCATTCAAGAGATAGTTAGATAATGCTTTCGCTATTTGTAATAATATTAATTTCAACGACATCCTAGACAAGTTCAACTGTTGCCATCAATTAATTGCATTCACATAAACGACTTCAATTCCTTTTTATTTGTTCGATACCACTCCATAGACGGTCATTTTTGGCAAACATTAATTATAAATACTGTTGTACAGCCTCAGTAAAGGAAATCGTTGGAAAGTAAATGTTCTTCGCTGGATTACCTTTATTCTCATACAAAACAATTTTCCGAACGCGTTATGTGAGGGAATGATTAGTTTGGTCATATCAGTCATCACAGTAAATGTATCACATCTGATGGATCTATCATGAGACTAATTTTAGCAAAGTAAGACTACCAGTTAGCATCAACGAAGAGAAAATCTACCTACACAGGTACGAAATGAATTCTTTATTTAAAATGACTTATGTGAACAAAATACTGCTTCGCATACATTTTACCTTTCGAATTCGAAAACATACGCACTCATCTGACTGGCTTCGAGTCAAGTTAACTAGACATGGTATTTTTTATAATGGTGTCTCTAATTTAGTATTCCATACTAAGAACCATTTTATGCTGCTATTCCGACTAGTAATCCGTTTCTAGGTCTTCATTATCGAAACCACGGAACCTCTTACTACCATTCGATTTACATTACACTAAATTTCATATACCAACAATCGATAGACGATAAACATATCATCTTTAATTGTATGTTACATGAGATTTCTTAGAAATATACAACTACAAGAGAAAACCTAACATACCATTATTACAGTGGCTAAATGAGCACCAATAAGAGCATAACAGCCACCACTAGCTCCACACACCAGGGAGAATGAGTCAGTAACAGAACTAGCTAAAGAACCTATTGTAAGCATTAACATACACAAGACAGAATGGAATAAATAACCATTAACTTTTATTAAAACATCAAAAGACAAAAGGTTGGCAAATACGTATTTATATACAATCATCTAAAAGTATGATTATTAAGCCACTTTGTAGAAATATGCGCCAATTTACTAACCAGATGTTTAGACTTTCATGAACTGATTCTAAAACAGTATTGGTGAACATAATTGCATATATTTATATGGTCGCACTTCCTTATTTCTTATTACCTCGGCAAAATAAAAAATCAAACCCATTCGGTCGAATATTTCCTATCGCAAAAATATTCCACTTGATAAACAATTTGATTGATACAATTATTATAACGCACGAACACATATTTTTTTAGTATTTAATATGACGCTAGTTAGCTTAGAAACCACAATTCGAGAAATCATCGTTATTTGATCAGTAATCCGAACTAAAACAATGGTCTGACAACTTATTCCTATTGTAAGCCACCTGTATTTTCAGTAGCTCGTCGATAACATTTATGCATGCAGTGCCAAACATTGAACATTCTCATCACTGATTCATCAGCTCCGTACAGGTTGAACAAAAGTCACGATGACTTGCATAAGAATGAACACAAAACTATATTCCAACAGAAGTTGGCCACCCTCAACACTTAATACATTCTATGGTGAAAACAATCAATGACGGTAAGAGTAGACGCCATACTTTCAAACATAAGGTTATGGTGCATTCGACAATTTTTGAGTGGATATGCATTCCTAGCCGATTACTTTATAACCTAAATTTTAAGAAAAATAATATCATAAGTGTTTAAAAAACCTTTTACAAATAACAATGCAAAATATTACCTGAAATAACACCTAACAAATAAACTAATCCAACTCGCCAGAATTTATGAACCAATTCAAGTAGAAGACCAAGTACAATTTGCACTAAACAATTAAAAACTAGGTGGTTATAACCATAATGAATAAACATATAGGTTAAAAACCTCCATAGTTCGTGACGCTTAGTCGGGTTATATATAAGTATACTATCAATAGGAAAACCAGATGAATGTGCAAAATCATTGGAGTCAGGTTTGTTTCTATAAGTAACAAAGTAGTATATAAAAACTGCAATCTGAAACAACAAAAACAACAAAAGTATCAGCGATCATTAATAACTTACTTGTGAAATTTAAAAATACAAAGTTATTATTATCATACCGCCTAAAATTCACAACTGAGGTTGGATAGACTAATCATGAGAAAAAATATGAGATTCAAAGAATAACAGGTCAGTCAGTCATCTACAACGTAGGACCAGGCACATATATGCATCGGTTCAAGTTGCCATACCTCATTAGCACAACAAGATGAACACCGAATTCATAGAAGTAGTTAATTTAGTTGCGGTAATATATAACAGAAAGGTTGTATATAAAAATATAGTACAGGAAGAAAGATATGAAGCAATTATAATCTCAAGGTTTAAGGGAAGACAGAGAGTGTATACACCTACGCCATTGTGATCGATTCTGAGCCATGTCACCTAGAGTCTCCAACCATTGGTTACGACAGTCACGCGGACCCCAACCAAGTAGTCTGTATCTACCAACATGGCTCAGACTAGAGGTTAGTGACTTCAAGCTCTGATGTCACGTTTTGATTTGGCCACCCCTAACTCCCTTCCAACCATCGCCAATAATAGTCAACATAGCGCAAGAATAACAGGCATCTCCTTAAGAAGTGTAAACCGAATGCTCAACACTAAGAAAGGTCACAGTCGTTTACTTTTGTAAAGCAAATGACGAACCGCTAAATACTACGGTGACTCTGTGGCAGATAAAAATGTAACATGCCATTTAGTAGATTAAAACGATATTATTTCTAAATTACAGGTCAATATTAACCAACATCGAAACTTTATATCAAGTTATAAAACGTATGCTGAGATTGTCCCGAAAGAATTACATACTCTAAACCATTGGCCTATGAGAGGAACATTGTGTGAAATCATTTCTGATAAGTTAGCGAATATAGTCAGCTATTTAAATGCTTATGGATCACTTAAAAATTATGAAATGGTTTTTCAAAAACAAGACACAACAGAGAACAATGGGATCGACGAATCAATATGACCCCAGAAATTTGAAAATTATGTATAAATATGGCTCAAACAAAGTATCCAATACAGAACAATTACAGACAATTGTTGACTCCTCACACATAGTAAGAAAGACCATATACAGTGAATCAAAATATACCATTTCTCATATGACTTTCAAAACTACAACTTCGTATACAGACCTGATTCAAATTAAAGAGATCCACTTCACTGTTTACTACTGCTTTCATGTGACTGTCTTCGAAAACTAATTCGTTCTCATCAGAATTAGTATTTTGGACAAGAATAGTGCTGACAGGCATTTCTTAGTGAACAATCAAATAATTTACAGACTCACACACAAAAACCCAATCATGTAAAACAAGGTACTGTCATTCAATCAGAAAACGAATTACCTCAGCAATAGTTATCAAAGGGATAAATATAGGAGGAGGGCGACAGTCATACGCCTCTATATAATTATTAATATTTGCTCCACTTGAACTACAAACATTGGCGTCATAGCCAGAATCAATGACAACAGCTCGCTGATGCTCACGTCCACAATGTGGTTCTATAGCCAAAACTGCACGATTGAGAATCCGTTTGTGAATACGCAACCTTCGGATAATTTTTTCATCTTCAGACAGAACCTACTCAAATGTTTTTTAAAGACATAGAAATTAAAAAGTCAAAATCATAACCGCGAAATTCGACACACGAAAAGACTCAAAATACAAGACAATTCAGTTGTTTCCTTATTAAGTCGCCTGATGCGATTACTTAACACTATCCTCGAGCTAGCTCCTTTAGTGAAAATAACTACGGTTCACAAGCAACGCTTGCAGAAAAGTATCTTGACAAGATCAAATGTATCATATCTTTAGTAGTCTAAAGCGTCGTATGATCCACGATATCACAGCATAAAGTGGAACAAACATAAAAGACAGGAATGTATGTGACGATCTTCTTGTGACATTCTACATATCCAGTAATTTAAAATATAAATGTAACCAAAATACCAGGCTGTACAAAGAAATTCATACTTTGAACCACATTTATTGTAGTTTACACAATACACAAATGTGATGAAATAGGATTTTAATTACACAGTCAAAAAAATTGAACCAACAGTCCATTAGTGCTACTTAACAGTTAAACGTCAACACAGTTCTAAGTCATGGGTTATTTAAACAAATAAGAGGAGAACAGATGCAGTTCTCTTCCATTAGCAGCTCTTCGTATTGACGATACTAAAAGTTAACATTTCGAGACTTCGAAACAGACCTAGTGGGATATTCCACACGTTTAGAAAATTGATACTCTATCAGTGAAAACTTCATTCAATTTCATTGCCCCCAAATGCCCTGGTACGGCCGAGAGTGGGGAGAGTCCGCTCTCCCTCTCGAAATGCTCACATCGCCAGCGAATATATAGCCTCTGCCAGGGAAGTCCTATTCACTGCCTTCTCGTGGCGGGGGTGTTGTTTACGAAATTGAGAGGACGAAAAGCGAATGTCCGGCGCTTTAACCGGGTTGGTGGACAAGGCGAGTCTAACTAGGGGAGTTGGAAAACCCTCATTCCAAACCAATGGTGCACATGGGCTCCAGTATCCTGAAGGAACAAATGGCGTACGAATCAATCATTGATCACCGGCTACCATGGGACTGCATCTTCTCACGATGCTCCACTGCCTTGTGGACTAGACCTTAAGGTCAAAGGCTCCGGGTGTGGCCCCCTAAGAAAACCACCTGCTTCAGTCTGGGCACATGGGCAGTATCACAGCCCTCACACAAATCAAATGAGATTTGTGAGGCGCATATGTATCTGGTGCTTCCTTGTACCAATATTTGTGTTTAAATAAATAAATAAATAAATCATTTTCAGTACAAAAGCAATTCAGAGAATATGACGAAGTATTATGTGATTGCATTCCATTAAGTGCTCCGAATATTTCAATATTTCACAGATACCATCCACCACAAAAACGTCAGTTTCATCTATCAATAATAAACTACAATGTTACTATATTTCCACGATAAATACTAAGGTTCAAAGATGAGAAATAAGTTGACTTGAGTGTGTCGGAATAATAGCTTGAAATCTATGCGTCAAACGTTTTCGCAATAAATCCATAGCATAACTGGAAGCAAACACGATAATGTCTACAAGGATAACCGAGTGATTTTGCCATGAAAAAAACATAATCTCAAGTCCGAATGCACATATTCACAACAAAAACTAGGATTTGAATGGACACTACCCATACGCAGTAAAGGATCATTAGAAATATCACTAAATAATCACACCATTAGTTAAAATGATAAATACAAGTATTATTATACAAAAACACCAACTATATCAACCAGACTTATTGTTCTACGCTTATGGTTTGTCACACTCAACTTTTTTCTATTACTATGCGTTACACCACATCACACACTGACAGCTTGCAATGTAATACATTATATTTTGAAAATACGGCGAGACTAAAGAACATGGACGACCTTTGAACGAATCTTAAATGACCTTAAGAAATATTAGCCAATCAGAAGACAGTTAGCATACAGTAAAAATATATTATATAAAACTCAAAAATTAAAGGGGATACTGTTCTTTTACATGAATCAAAAACTTATCAAGGTTAGATATAGGTTCAGAAGTTCTAAAATCATAGTGCATCCGGCACAGGAACTCATCCCTGTGGCTCCATAGTAGCCGACCTCTGAAACCATGATAAAGTCCCGAAAATTCTTTCAGCCTCGACCACATAGTTTCAGTGTTGTCGGTATGTTGGTATGGTTCAGGGTTTAAGATTAGGGTTAAGGTTTAGGGTTACGGTTTAGGGTTAAAGATGAGACTATGAATTATGGACGACATTTGAGCGACGCTAGAGTGAATCTGAGAGTGTAAACGTAATAACTAAGACTAAATGAGGGTCATAAACCCGTGTGAAGAATTCAAATTATGATTTACAGTTCATGGTTAAGGTTAGGAATTATACTTAGGGTTTTCATCACGAACTGACATCAACTATAATGCCACAACTCTATCCAAATGTATAATTGAGTTTTGCGCCAAAATCTTATGATAACTTATCTTGTAGACGCTTATTTATCATGTTTTCTCTAAAATCCGTTGTAAACCGACCGTATGTAAGCATCAGGTACCGAACTTAGCGCCGTGACCTTGAAAACCCACGAAAGCTTCTGATTGGCTCGTCCATGTTCTTTAGTCTCGCCGAAAATACTTACTTGTTCTATAAACTCATTGTAAGTAATGAACTGGTTTCCATCTTTATCTGCTGAGTCCACAATTTTGTGAACTTTAGATTCTGACAAGTGAGACTTCCCGAGAAATTGTTTAAGATCCGATGTAGGGATACCAGTTTCTATATCATACTAATTACTTACTAAAGCGGTTTAACTTCGTTTACCTGGTCAAAAGTAGGTTTGAATTTCTACAGGAAAGCATACGAATGCATACAAAAATGAACATACTTCATCCAGAAAACTGCGCACACTTCTAGACCGTTCACTGGACATACGTAGCCTGCAGCAAAGAGGGCAACTTTATCTTGAGCGCTTCTAGCTAGATTATGTAATTATCGCACTCACAGGAACAAAGGTCGCCAAAAAAAATTAATTCAATAAATTTCCTTGGGACAGTGTGATTTTGGTGAAACAATTTTCCAGTCACATCAAACGTCTAGCCACTCATTTGCAATAATTCAATGTCTCAAATAAGCATTTTTCTCGGTTTCTCCATTGACAGACAAAACTCCACATTTATTCTTCTCTAGTTGTTTTATGTCTAGAACCTTTTCGTAGACGGAGTGAATGGTACTTTTACAACAGTAGTTGGTTAGCCTGTTATATAAGGATACTATCCCCTTACGACTTTTAACTCCCCTGGTGTTTCGATTTCAGTTGTTGCTAGACATAACTAATGAATTATTTGTTTCTCGTTTACTGCTCCTGGATTTCGAGACATCGTTCCTGATCATAAATATTTGCAATTCCTATCATATTCTTTCTAAATTCAAAGGGTGAAGCAAATTAATGCTACTAAAGATGCCACAGGTATTCGGAGTTTGACAACGCCTTAACTAATAACACTTTCACAATCAAAATATGTCAACCCCAGTCAAATCAGAGGTCAGAAATGAAAGGGTTAGAAGATGTCTGTAGAAGACCGTCGATATATCGGGAGGCGTCTAATCCAAGCTGGCTAACGGTTGTAAGAGATGCGTAGCATGGCGTACCCACTCGTGATCTGGTGCGGATGTGACAGAGAGCCATCAACTAGACCTATCGATTGAATCTAGTGAGGTCAGCATCAAAGCTCGAAGACTCACAGAATTATTTCTTTCGTCGATTTATTTGCTGCTACAGCACAAATAAATGTACAGTAGCATCTAGAATAGTCTCCATCCCTACCGATATTGTCAAGGTTCTGTAGGGAGTACCGTTGCTACTGCCTGTAGAAGGAAGTCCCATAGTTTACAGATTCTATATTTTTGTCCGAGTTCCTTCGTATTCTGTCTTGAATGAGTGTCCTTTTAAGTGTGATTTAGTACCAAATCTTGTTGATAATCCCTCAGAGTTGTCATATCCTACTAAAGATTAGGTTACGGGCGACTTCCGAGGACTAATAATGGACTAGTATTATATATATATATATTCTTATTGTATAACTACTCAGTAATTAGACTGTGTGTATCTATATTCATCTAATTATAAGTTTCACTTTGACCTATAGATTATTATTATCGATTTACTTTTCTTAAACTATACTCATTTTACTAACTGCCTTCTCTAACGTTCACAGCCACATTTTGCCTTGATCTTGTACAAACGTTATTTCCTATTTTATAGTGTGATGCATTCTGCTTGCCTGACATAAAAACCACGTATGCTTGAAATAAAGATCCGCACAGTGAGAGTTGTTATTGGCGTTTTGGACTCAGCTGGACGGGTTGAGCGAACAAAGGACCAATAAGGACTCTTGGCTGCACATACCGGTGGAACGTCATTGGTTTGGCACAGTAATAAGATTGAATAAGTCGTACCTCGTTGATGAACAAAACACGTGATAACTAGCCGGGCCCAAAGACACAATAAGATTGGTGCTAGAGGTAAGGTGCATCATGATCGTACCATTTCTGGTTTAGGCATTAAACAATCAGCACACTCATGGAGCAATCCGAAAAATAAGGGATATAGCACCATTGTTATTCACCGTGATCACCTCACATTTGTTAATGTCGTTAGGGACGAATTTTCGATTGATCCAGTTCTTTTGAAGCATTTTGAGAAAGGCAAGACAAATTTTTAAGACCAACCATATATACTAGGCTTGAGAGCTCTATGGGAACAGAAGGCGTAGTCCTGTGTTTGATAATCCTGATTATCTATTTGTGATTTATTCCACGAATAGTCCAATAACCACTTCACCAGATACCGAATATTACCCACTGGCTTCAGTTTCAGGCAGAGAATTTAGGATCAACCTCGATGAAATATATCTGTAAACTGTCAATGAATACGTAATGTTTGAACTATTAAAGTTTGGTTGTTCACAACAGAGTTTAATTTGTGGCGTACTTGCATCTGATTTTGTTGAGCCGTTTGATGTGTGTTCTGATTTATGCTTATCGTGGTTGAAACGGGACAAGATGAAAGTGATTGGGAGTCTTAGTGGTTTCAGTGATGATAACTTCTCAGACTTTGGTAAAGCTGTTGTTTGACTGGCAGTTGTGGCTCATGACAATCGGAAACAAACTATGAAACATTTGTGAAGTCTCTGGTCTAACAGGTTAAGTAAAAGATTACAGAATCAAATTTCAAGGTTTAATATTGGTTATTAGCAAATCGATCTCACTAGTTTCTAATCTTCTTAATCATCTGTGACCATTTTCTGCTTTGGTTTGCTTTGGGGCAGTTTGGATTACCCTTTTACCCGTTTTGATCTTCTAGACCACACTGTTACACTGGTGGAACGAACGATCATATTTTATATACAGGAGACTCCAGTAGTGCCGTTCAGAACAATGAATTCTACCTGCCTCAGCTGGTTATGTAAACGCTAGGCGTGTAGGTCAACAGTGACTTAGGAGATAATTAATTTTTTCTGTTGCATCTTTGAGACTAAGAAGGGCAAAACCCAAAAAATAAGTGGTGTTGGAGGTGACTTCTGCTTATTTCTAGACAACCTGTCGTTAAGTGTAGAATATGAGCTGAACTCCCTACATTTTTAAGAGATTATATTTAAGAAGTTTCTCACGAGACTACAACATAGGTGGATTAAAATTGTTATAACTACAGTGGAAGAGAAACAAGAACCTAAGTCCTCGAACAAAAAGGGATTGACTGAACGAAAAGTCGATATTTAAACAGGTTTCCTGATCTATTACATACCACGTCTGGTTCTGACCGCCCCGGCTCCCACGAAAAGAATGTAGCAATATAGTTTACTGACAAAGGAATGAAAAGAATTTAATACTTGATTTATGGTGTCGTCAGTGGGAAAAATCTGAAAAATGTAGTAGCCCACCTCTTCAGTGAAGGCTGAAGTTCTAATTTTCTGAAACGTAAACATGTGATGAGAAATTGTGAAAATAAAAAGAATCTGTCGGCACATTAAATGATGTGATTTTAAATTGTAACACAGGGCTTTTTAATTAAACTTCAAAAGGTGATTTTTAAAGTCGGAATATATTATCTACGTTTTTTCCCTGATGTAAGGGTCCTTTGAATGTATCAGATTTACAGGACCAGACGCCAACTATCCATCACTATCTATCACCCGATCATCTAAAAATTGTAGACTTCGGTTGCTGTGGAATGTAATACATGATACTTTGTCGTTTGTTGTAGATTAGACTAATGAATAAACATCCTGGAAATGAGTACTGAACAGGCTGTCTTTGCTGTTTAGCCATTTGGAGTCTCAGGCACACTTGAAGGTTTCGTGAAGTTTGTGTTTCAGAAATTATAGAAATAAAAATTGGCTTTGAACAGGACGACTGAAAGAGAGTATTTACCGATGATTCCTATGTACGTGACTTCTGATTTATTGAGAATTTCATGAACAATACGCCCGCTTGTTCACATCCAGCACTAAGTTACCCGATTCTGGAAATCCCTAATAAGCACATTGACTGGATTACTTTTGTCCATCAAACATAGGCTTTGTGCTGATTTTTACTTCTGAGAAAGGTACACCTGCAATGCTGGTGGAAATGCGTTCTCAGGAGGATTTATTCCTATGTCACTCAACTCCACAGTGAAAGGTAATGCCACTGAGATGTCCAAGCCATTAGGAAGAATCAGTTTTTTCGACACTATAGGTAAACTTTTCTGGTTAGCACTAGATGCCGTAATGCTCACCTTCATAATTCCGTGTTGACCAACTGCAACAACCACCTTACGACCAAATATTGTATCCTCAACGAAGGAGCATAGAAAGCAGCAATTACTCGTTCAAATAAATAAAGTGAAAGTGTTTGACCCATTCATTGTCAAAAGGTGATTTGGAGACCTCAAAATATACGGAGTAACAAAATGAATGCTCTGCAAACCACTCAGAAGTATTTTGGTGAGTTGTAATGTTATTACTCAAACTTTTCTCCATGCTTCCTTTATTAACATTTGTTCAGGACTTTCATGACCGTATTTCAAATTTCTCATTCTCAAATGGCTAAACTCTCATTATTGACTTTGAATAAAATTGTCAGCTGTTATTCATCCTTTTTCTGTACAATTCCTGGACATTGACAATAAGATTTTGTCTCAGCGAACTCAACTCCGAGGTGTGAAGCAGGTAGTAATTGTTGTCATCTGAGTCTGGCGGAAAAGGTCGTTATTCTGTTGTTTAGTTAAACAGAGGAATTTAGCTTCACTTTATCGCGATTATTACCTAAGATTTTCAGTTCGTTATTTCGTACAAGGGAAAATTTTGACTATAGAGTGATAACGGACATATTTTATGGTGAAGTGTATTGTTGTTCTGAATTACCAAGTTTAGGCTGAACAAAAACAGCCTATAAAGTGCCCACTTACTCATCACGATCAATTTTCATGAGCAGATGTGAGGACTTCAAATGGTTCTGGACGTAACAGAAGGAGCTTTAGCTTCGTGAGACTCCGTGTCTAGTAGCAGTACATCGCTGATGCTTACAGGTGACAGTCTACGTTTGTTTGGCAATAAAAATGAAAATATAGGTGAATCATAGGGAGATACTGTCCTGACTCTCTACGATTATGTCTAGTTTTCTCTTAAAGGACTCCTGGAAAGTCGCCTGGACTAGCTAAGCCGGCAGCAATTACCACAATTCGACTACTTGTAAAGAGTAAAGGGTGTGTCTTCACTCCATTCTACTGCGTCGCATCACTAATTTTTGGGTGTTGCTCCCAGAGGTTTGTGATGAAGATGGACTTTACAGTTCACCTTCTGTAGGTTTTCCTGTGAAACTGACACATCTAACCACCTGAAATTCCAACGCTTGTTGTTAGTTGGATGTCATTGCACTGTTTGGCCGGTAAACTTGAAGGGTATGACGAAAGAATAAGTTTTCCCGTAGGAGCCAGGATTGGAAAGATGTCATTTAAGATTTCTTCGTTTGAAAATATGCAGTCAAAGCTTGATGGAGTTTTTTGTTTTAACATCGAGCCGTCGACTTCAAATTTTCAAATAATATTGAATCTCCTGTGTGGTTGAAGAACCGGGCTTCAATAGAATTATCAAACCAAATGTATGTGTCTAGTAGATATAAATTTAGACTGAAGTCTGCCAAAATCAGAATGTGAGTGCATCTGGAAGGAACGGAGAAGGATAATCCCTCTAGCGTTCAGTCATCGTACTCGGTGTCGGTATTGGGCTTCCTGTAGACGACTACAAACAGACCTTTTGAATTGTCAGACAATCTTACTAAACACCATACAGATTCTTCAAGATTGATAAACTCTTGGGTGTATACTTGATGTACTGCCAAGCAGGATCGTAGGCACTGGGCTGCTCGGACCTCTATTCCCTTTTCCTATCACTACAAAATAAAGATATGCTGCATACTGCAAGCTGTTGGACAGTAATTTGAGATGCCCATATCTCAGAAATCCCTACCAAATGAGTATTATTGGCGTTACTAAAACCATGCAATTCATCCATTTTGTTTCATTTGATATCAGCGTTCATATACAAACATTTAATCCTTTCGATTTGAAATGTATGCGCTTCCTCATCCTATTTATGTGAATCAGTCTAATGTGAATGGGCCTATATAGGGTTCGCTGAGTTGAAAATCCCTGTCCCTCCTACGTTTTCTCATTATTCTTGGCAGTTCACAAGTGAAATATTCAGTTTTAATTTGCTCTAGTGCTTAACCTTTGCACTCAAAAGGGAAGGTAATCTACAGAGCGTTGAGCTGAGGACAGATTCTGTGGAAAGCAAAGCAAAAGATTGGAAAATGCAAATCACGTTACGACATTACTTCCTGTTCCTAAAACGAGCGGTCTTTTTTTACTTTTTAAACATTTTATATTGATGTTAAAACCACGTACATTGTGTACAAAATTCGTATTTTAACACAATTGTTTAACAATAGTGACTAAAAACACTTCATGCGATTACAGAAGAGCGTATTCTAGCATTTTCGAGTAAATCCTGGTCTGATAAACTGTTTTCTGCTTTCGTGGTAAATGTTTCAGGCTTATTGTCGTAATAGCTGCATCTTTACTTGATTGAAGATGAAAGCACCATGTTTAAAGCTGGTCACTTTAATACTTTCTCAATTTAGATTAAGAATGGGTTAGATTATCTAAAGATGGTGTTCAGTGGTAGGAGGAAACTGGAAAAAGTAACGAAAAGAATCAAAACCGAAAATTTGTGAGGAGCTATTATGCCCAACCGCAGGGTAAATACTTGATTCCCTCCAAACTGGTCACTGTAACCGCCTACGAGAGACGTTAATCAGAATTATAGAACGAGTTCTGAATAGGATCTACCACGGACAGTGTCCAATGGAAGAAACATCAAAAGGGAATTCTTCGCGACCTCCCATCATAATTGGTTACATGTGTTATCATGCACCTTGAACTTTTCACACTCAATAAATAATTTCTGCATGAAAGCAACGAACGATATCGATTAGGAAGAGCCCCACGTGACTATACTCCCAGAAGATAGATACAGGTGATGCACTTACCACAAGCGTTCCAGGAAATATGGATCAAGAAGAGTGTATTTCTTTTCCTTTTACACCATAAATGGGAAAAACTTTGTAAGAATCTTCAGAACGGAGAGAAAGAGTTAGTGAATCATGCCGTTTTTGTTTACCTTTTTAGCATTCCTTACTCTGATTCTCACGCACCTACGGTATCCAAAGTACCTTCACTTTATACCTGGACACCTACACTTCATAATTTATTCTATCTCATGGTGTTCAATATCGGGAATGACCAAAGTGTTAACATCAACGAAACTACAAAAACATCTGACTTACAGACAGTTTTATCATTGCTACAGTTTCTAATACGAGAAATGGCCTCATAAATCATCGTAGGTAATTGTTTCAACTTAAACAAATCACTTTACACTTGTATTAAATCTATATATCTGTGTAGAAGCTAATGGATATATAAAGTCAACCGAAATGATAGTTTTTAACCCTTGTTGTATCCGATGACGAGTTGAATATGCATCATTCAGATCTTGGCTATGAATACTTTCAAGTCTTGTATACAAAGGTTTGCTAGTTGTGAGCGGTGAAAACACTACGAGGGAAGAATTTATAGGAGGAACCAGTTTTTGACCTAGATTCAAGGAATCATCTCTGACTTAGCCATCTAATTATGTTCACAGTCCAACTTTTAAAATGAAATGTTGCTCCCCTAAATATCAGATGTAATGTCTTTACAATCAATTTACCAGTAAAATCATATCCAAAGTCTTTGGTTGTTAACACCAATATGGCATAGGACAAAAAAACTAAGGGGTGAGATTCATAAAGCTTGTCTACATGATGATGAAATGTAAGATTACCAACAGTTATTGTTCGTGATTTTAACCAAGTTTGCATTTTGTTTTGTATAAGGATCACGAAAATTTATCATCTATACCTACACTCTGTTCCAGCAAGGTGAGATGTGTAAGTGTACTAGGCGTTTAGCAGTATGATACTGAGCTCCTACTATTGTAACGCTCCAACACTTTTCACGTTTCTCGAAAGCAGCAAAAGTAAGCTATTTTATACCCTTTGTTCCATGTTACGTGTAATAAAAAGGTTCAGCTCCCACCCTGTTATATAGGTAGCTATTAGTCGAGTTTGATTGCTTTATCAAAGCAATTGTGTTTTGAAACACATTGTCTCAATATGTCACTCATTACGTTGTAGAGGTCGGGTATTTGTAACAGCTCAGGTTGGTTGGTTAAGAGTTGACCCCAAACAACCAAGCATATGCTAAAACAGTATTGTTCAAGTATTCATTCACTTCCTTACCTTTTGTAAGCGTTATATTCCCTACTATCTTATATGGAATGTTGAGAGCCTTTGTTTGTCTGAACAGATAATCCCACGCTCCACTGTGACTGCGCGAAGATCGAAATAAAGGCCTATTCACTACTTCTCTGGTTTCTTCTATCAATAGCACGAGGGTTACCTATAGGCACGAAAGTGGTGAGCCCTTTTTGAACACAATTTAACCTCATTTCTGTTATTAATCTTTTTTTTTTTTTACTTAATCGTAAAAGTAGACCGGATTATCCGTAAACTAAGTTGAGTATATAACTAGTTTATTCCGTATTATCTTAAGTTATTCGTGTTATAGTAACCATTTTTCGTGCTAACTTTATTGCTATATTTGTCACATACCTCATGTCAGACTCAATAGAAACCCATAATCTGGAGGATTTGTCACCAGTGGTGATAGACACTGTTATAACTACGAAATCCCGACTTCCAGAATTTGATCGTAGTGATCCTGAGTTGTGGTTTGCTCAACTAGAGCATTATTTCACAAGACACAATATCAAATCTGAAGGGATTCGCTATAGAGACTTGTGTTCTATCCTTCCTCCTTCAGTTGCCAAAGAAGTCCGTGACTTGATTTTAGATCCACCATTACCACAACCATACACCATCTTAAGACGAGAGATAATAAACCGTTTATCATTATCAGATAGTCAAAGAATCCAAAGACTTTTTCAAGGTGAAACACTAGGTGATCGGTCGCCGTCACAGTTTTTGCGTCACCTCCAAGTGTTAATGGGTGATAATACGGTGGGTGAAGCAGTCCTAAAACAAGGATGGATACAAGCTCTCCCATGCTACGTCCAACACTGTTTGGATGCACAAGATCCTGAAACCTCATTATCTCATTTAGCGCGTATAGCCGATAGAATAATGGAGAGAGGTCCTCCAACTGGACCAGGCACAATAAATCACACACAAAAAGTAGAATCAGCAAAAGACCCCGTCATAGAAGGACTCATTGCGAGTGTTAGGAGTCTCACTGAGGCTGTCACCAGAATGCAAATGGGTCATAGAAACAGGAGCAGGTCACCACAACGACCACGATCCAAGTCACAAAACAGGTCACAAATGTCCAGACAACCTGGGCAGTTTTGTTGGTACCACTGGAAGTTTGGTGTCAACTCAACCAAGTGCATGCAACCATGCGCCTGGCCTAAGCATAATTCTAAGACAGCGGGAAACGAGTAACCCCTCCCCAGGTCGCGACGACTGAGGAGGGGCGCCAAAACAGTCGCTTGTTTTATGTTAGAGACAGAAACTCTGGCTTGAATTTCTTGGTGGATACTGGCGCTGCTCTTAGCATCATCCCTCAAAATAAAACTGAGATTAGTCGAGAAACATCATCAATTACACTTCAAGCTGCAAATAAAACTAAAATTGCGACATTTGGGCAGAAAAACTTAACCCTAGATTTGGGGTTCAGGAGGCAATTCCCTTGGGTTTTCACGGTAGCCGACTTAGATCTGGCAATACTGGGGATGGACTTTCTAGAGAGATACGAATTTCTAGTTGACACCAAGAAACGGCGATTAACACTAAAAGAAACTTCGTATTGCACAAAAGGCAAAGAAAGTCACATCAGCTCTCTTAACTTGATTCAAACTCCTCCAGTAACAACAGCGAAATTCCAAGATATACTCGCGGAATTTCCAAACTTAACTAAACCAAACCCACAGCCTTCTAAAGACAAACTAAAAGTAAGTCACACTATCAAAACCGAAGGTGCACCGGTTTTTGCAAAACCCAGGAGACTAGCACCAGATAAGCTCAAAATCGCTAGGGCCGAGTTTGATTATATGCTACAACTGGGTATTATCCGTCCCTCTGATAGTCAATGGGCATCCCCTTTGCATATGGTCCCAAAGAAAAATGAAGGTGACTGGCGACCGTGCGGGGATTACAGAGCCCTCAACCGTCAAACCGTACCAGATAGGTACCCAATACCGCATATCCAAGATTTCACAAACGGTTTACAGGGTATGAACATATTCACTAAAATTGACTTAGTCAGGGCATATCACAATATCCCAGTGGCTGATGAAGATATCCCCAAGACAGCTATTACAACACCCTTTGGCTTATTCGAGTTTGTACGCATGCCATTCGGCCTGAGAAACGCGGCACTTCCTCAGATATTCTTATTCCACATTCTCACACTTTCTCTTGAAAGCACGCAGCAAACCGTCAGCGATAGTTGTAGAAAAGATCACATGCTACAAAGATGACAAGCTGGTAAATGAAGAGACATCCATGGACTATCATTGAAAGCGTTAGTCGTAACTGATTGTAAGTCAAATAGTGAGCGAGTTGATAATTTCGCCTTGGGATGAGAAATAGAACGAAGGTGTTATCGATAGATAGGTTAATCGAACCGACGTTCCTACGGAAGTCGATTCTAGGGGGAAGCTAATGTAACAGCTCAGGTTGGTTGGTTAAGAGTTGACCCCAAACAACCAAGCATATGCTAAAACAGTATTGTTCAAGTATTCATTCACTTCCTTACCTTTTGTAAGCGTTATATTCCCTACTATCTTATATGGAATGTTGAGAGCCTTTGTTTGTCTGAACAGATAATCCCACGCTCCACTGTGACTGCGCGAAGATCGAAATAAAGGCCTATTCACTACTTCTCTGGTTTCTTCTATCAATAGCACGAGGGTTACCTATAGGCACGAAATATTCTTCCAGCTCAAAAAACGATTTTCTCAATGTCATTCTAGTTAGCAGAAAAATTTCAATCTTATTTCACTGTGAATCACATCTACTGGTAAGGATCATCCAGTCGTGTCAAAAGATTTACGTCACACATGTAGTCTAATCCAGATATCCGAGACGCTATCAAGTCCACAAGAGAAAGATTTGCCAACAAATGGGAAAGTGGAAACGATCTTCCATAAGCTGTTAGAAATCTGATATATCCAAAACCCCATTTTCTCTTTCATGACTTCTGACTTTGTCTTCCAACAAGTCCATCTTGATTTAGAAGGGACATTGGTAAACTCTGATGGATACTCATACCTGCTGGACGTCGCAAGCTATCAAGATGACGTTTTCCATAGAAAACTACGTCGGGCTTGAACTTCTGGCTATTCGTGTCACAGGGCTCTCACCATTCGCTAGGACTGAAGTGATCTAGAGTGGTAAATAAATCCTCAAAATAAATAGTTCCATAAGTCTCCAACAGTAATGCTGGTTTTGTTAGCTTTAATCGACGTACCCTAAGCTGAAGGCGTTAGGTAAGCCATCTATACTAGATCACATTCTGGCACATCGTGTCGCGTAGTCCCCAACACAACAAGTTAACCTGGACCACATACTTTCAGACACACAGTGACCGCAACTCATATGTATCTGCATATCTCTTCATTCTTGAGTTCTAGTCCGATTGGCTTTGGGACATATGTATACGAAGATATTTAAGACGCAGTCTGTCAAACACTGAGCACCTGCAACATCTCTAAAGAAATATCGAAATTGTGTTCTATTTATTAACAGTTTGAAGACCAAAAAATAAATCCTTACATTACTGCTTTCACTATGCTGTAGCCTTAAGCATGTGGTTAGCCATAACATTAGTTCACTTGTACTTGTGCTTCATTCCGTTTTTTCACAAAACATACACTCCAGATGGGCTTACTCTAGCTGAAGGAAGAGATAGTGAAAAACCTTCAAACGGATATCAGCTGTAGCCTCATGTAATTTCCTATTCAAACTTTTTGATGAACTAACAGATAAGATAGTTGTTTGGTGAAGTGGTGACAGACGATCACGGCGCGTCTTTTGCCGTTAAATGAGCTCGTTCGGTTGACCTCCGAACACATGAATCTTTGAGCACCTATCAAGCACATTAGGACCATCGTTATCTTTAACCCACGGGTAGAAAATTTTATTTGGTGATGGACAAAGAATTCAAATGTCAAAATGCAAGTGAAGTTGTTGAAACTGAGGACGTAGAGTTGGTTAGTAATATATAAAAGAAAACAAATACATATTTTAAAGACGTCAGTTGTAAGTTATTAGTTGTTGAGTTTTTAGTAAGTCCAAAATAAATTTATTGTGAAAACTCCCATTTTTCGCTAATCGGCATCCAGTTTTCCTTTCCATAACCGTCATTTTTCGATGCGATCTATATACATATAATTCATGTACGCTGAATATATGTGATTGATCTGATGCCTCATGTGGGATAAAAATGTAACTTTGACGAATTTCTTAAAATTAACAGCTTTTGCAGTCGTTCAATATTGGTTCTGACCTTGCTAATCTTAGTGGTCACTGCTTAACTGGAAACGTTTGAACAAGCATCCGCCTCAGGTCACTTTCCAACCTGCTGTGCAACTCTTCTTGTGCATTAGCTCTTTTCACAACAATACCCTAAATATGTACTTCAGATAGAACTTATTTGTAACTATCGTTTCCATATGATGAAGCATTTTTATCCGTTAAAAATGTTTTACATAACGTCAACTATTTTTTAGGATTTCATTGATATATTTAGATTGAGAAAAGACGCTAATTGATTCAGCCTACTTACCGAAACTGCTTAATAATCTGAAGAAAGTTAACATCATAAATGAAATTTTGGCGATCATCTTAACTTCTTGATTAGCATAGAGCATTCCCTTTTTAAACTCACCCCTAAACCATAATTTCCTCTATCCCTTTTGTTTACATAAATAAAAGCAACAAGCTGCGCCAAAGTATGTCATTATAGCCAATTATATTTTAGAATTAGGTAAACTAACATTTAACGCTAGATGCTAATTCTTTCAAGCAAATAAACCGAAATGCTAGATGATTTACTGTGTTTATAAACACAACTGTTAAATTGTCTACTTACATCACATAGCTGTTTAAACAATTTGTAAACTTGTTGTATGAAATTAGTTGTTTTGAACAATTTTGCTTACATATGAAAGGTTCAATCTTGAAGCTTAATTTCATTGAGAGAAAGTCTCACAATAACGTTGTTTTAAACCAAAGATTATGGTAAAATTATGAAGTAGTTGAACATTTAGCTGGACTATTTTAAAATCCATTATTTGTTATGAAATAAGTCAGGTAAGAACTAAAGTAAAATCTCTTAAACTTCAAGTTATTTGTTAGTAACTGTGCTCCAGCATCGAGCACTTTTATAGACACTGTGTACTACTTGTTTTGTTCCCAAAGTTGAAAATTTTGTTTGAAAGATCTGACTATGAATTATTGATCAGTAAAATAATGAGTCGGTTGAGAACTGTACTGTATTACAAGCTTTTTACGGTTGTAACAGTGGTTAGTCAGATTTTGACAATACAAACTATGGTTCTCATAGTGAAATTCGAATGTTTCTGATTTTGAGAGTGTGGTCCTAGTAATTACTCCAGAAAATGTACTATTTGTAATCAGCATTTAGACAATTTTAAAAGGTTAAATATCATCAGAACTACACATGCATTATCTCGTTTCCAACAATAAAAAATAAAAACAATGAGGCAGTGTTCCATTCCATAATTTCATCTTTACAAACAACTGGATTTTATTCTGATACAAAAATCTGTTATTTAGCAATTAATTACAATTGTCGGCAAGTTTATTCAGGAATGTTCTATAATGAAAAATAAATGCATAATCCAGAAAACATGCAACCCTAAATACTACTTCAGTTATTGGAAGATATTTTCTTTACTTCAACAAATGGCTTTCATTATTACTACACTTGGCTTAGGCGGGACAAGCTACTTGTTTTCATAACTCACTAGAAAATGAACAATGAATTGCCGTTTGAAGCAGTATATACATAGTACAAGTCTCTGTATGCAAATCAATATGATATATATATATAAGTTAGATATTTAAGTTTATTGTCTCGTGCTCTATTGTTTCTGAGTTTCTTTCCAACAAACTATGAAGGTCATTATTAAATCCACAGACTTTTTTTCTTATGATCAGTGTTCTCAACGCAATGTTCACAATTCAGTTTCACTTAAGATCTAACGCAAGAATGGATCACGGTGGGAACAGAAACAAGCTTACTACGGAAATTCTAATCTTCCGGTGACTATTTATTTCTGTGATAAAGTTGATTGGTTTAAGCCGAATTAGTGACTTATTTCATTTTCCTCCTATTCTCTGTTGTCTAATTTCTGTGTCAACAGGTTTTAGGGTTAGTTCACTTAATTGTAGACAAAGGCTCTACCAGGAAAATTGTTTAATGAACATCATAATTTGTCTTCTTTTTTAAACATGTGCAATTAGTGTTGATTACTGTCTAATTGAAGCTTCATGATCATATTTCGGTAATTTTCCTTTCGTGAAGTTTGAGACTGAATTTTATCAGTCTCGCTTAGTTTTTCTAATATGTGCAGATATTGTAGTGGACTCTACGTACAAATTTGCTTTTAAGTAGTATGTTGCGGAACGTGGCATCGTAGTTATCTGACAGAGTGAAGAGTTTCAATGCAGAGAAAGTATGGCCTTGGAAGAACACTTGGGGACCAGGCGAGATTATAGTGTAGTATCGTTTACTATGCTAAACCCACATAACATAGTCTAGCTTCTTGACAGGCCACTTTATCCATCCTTCTTGAGTCACGTTCTGACCTTGTTAATTATTGGCTTATCACCCCTGACTGTTTTTATATGAGCGTATGTGTGTGTACATCTGATCCTAATCATCACATGTCTGTATCTTATTTTTTTGTGACTACAAATATTGATTAACGCTTGATTAAATCGAGTTGGCTTACATGCCTTCTCGACTGTGCGTAATTTCGCTTCGCTCTCTTCTATTCGCTTCGTCCCTCTGGCTATCTGTCCAGATCAATGAGTGTCCACAATATATATATTCAGGGATCCATCCTCGTATTTGACTTATTGATTTCAACTATTAAAAGTTACTATAATATCCACAAAAACCCTTCTCATCATTTAATTCCGTTATTCACTAACTCGATTTAAGGCAACGATAATATACTAGGATAGACGACATGGATATTTCAATAACATTCCTACGATACAATTGGAGCCAAATCTCTGGCCACTAAAACAGTTCAGACTGCAGCATACACCGGAAGATCCAAACGGATGATTCAAGGTTATGTATATCTGTTATGTATACGCTTTGTAACTTCTCACAAATAACGTACATTCTTGCTGTTTGTCAAATTATTTTACGGTTTCTTTATATTGCAAAGATAACGCTTTAGAGTTTGAAACTATAAATGCAGGGTTCGACGACGAAAAGGAAAATACATTCCAGAAGACGATATCAGATGACTAGCTTAACGGAATTCTACAACAGCGGCAAGCACAAGTCAACGGTGAAATGAGATTGTTAGAAAGTCTGAAGCAACAGCTCAACATCCACTACTCGAGTTCATAGGCTTTTTAAACTACTTCTTGTGATACATTTGCCAGCGACATCAAATAATTCAACTATGTCCCCGAAAGTCGAAATACATTCCTCAAGTAGTTCAAGCTTTGGAAAGATACATTTAGAATAGAATTCTGCATAAAGATGACTCGTGAAAAACTCGATTGTCAATGAGTAAGTTGAAAATTAACTAACACATACTCTGTGTTGACCACATATTGTTCAAGTCACCTCGAGATCTCAGTTTCGAGGAGACGGTAACTCAATTGTCAAAGGTATTCAGTGAATCATCCTCATTGTCTAGTACTCGATGTCAGTGTCTACATTTAGTGAAATGTGAAGCGGATGATTATGCTGCTTCAGCAAATCTCATCAACAAAGAGTGTGAACAATTAAAGTTACGCTCATTGTTGAAAGACCGACTCAAATGCCTAATATTCATCAACGCTCTTCAGTAACCACAAGATGCTGAGATTAAGACTGGAAATTCGACTCGTCTGGATCAAGACGTCACACCCAGGACACTGATAGATGAGTGTAAGCGGCTGCAAAACATTAGACACGACAATTGAAGAAATAAATACGAATTTAACTTGCAGTAGTGTAAATGCTATTACTAGATTGAAGGTTCAGAAGCCGAGAAAATAAAAAACACCTAGTAACACACAGACGACTGCTTGTCGGTTATGCGGTGATTGAAATTATGTACTACTCTACCCACTTAATTAACATAAATGTCAGATATGCAGTGAAAACGGGCAAAAACCTTTCATCGTCCACTGAATAGCACACCTCAGCCCAAGAAGAAACATAGGCGTACTCAACACATGGTGGGGTCACCCGAATTTTAATCACGTTCTCTAGGAGCACCTTTTAGAACAAACTAAGACATTCGGAGGGAGTATGTTACTACCCAGATTAATGGCACCTCAGTGCGTCTTGGCACGGTATCCGATATAACTCTATTATCCAGAGAAACGTATAGATTGTTTGGGAAGCCGCGAATATGGCAATCGCAGAAAACTGTCAGGAATGCATCAGGAGAAGTTATATAAATTGCTGAGGAATTACAGCGTGAATTTTCCTTAAATAGAATTAACCGTAGAGGAGTCTGTTATCTAACAGAACTACCGAACCTTGATCTTCTTGGTCTGGATATGTTAGAAAACCCTAGAAAAATGGATATGCACATTAACGATGTCTCTAATGGTCTCTTCTGTCCATAAGAACAAGTCCAGCACCTTTATTTGGGCGGAGAAGTAATAAATCCTTGTTCTTTAAAAGATCGTTTGATAGTTTCTAAACTGATGTACTAATGACAACAGTTATAGTTGATTTGTGTTGCTCAAAATGATCTTTGGAAACTAGATTTAGGTTAGCTGTTTTAGGTTTGTATTTTTGTGTAAAGTCCATGTGTAAAGTCCATCAATTTTCCAAGAAGTATCACAAAATTTTGAACAGAGTGATAGTGCTTGCATTTTGAACGTGGATAATTGTGCACATATTTCTCAGGGGATTATGGGAAGGTTTTAACTCCGTTTTTTTTGAACTACCATTTGACTTTCAGTGGCCTACACTGGCCTACACTTGAGTAAGTCTAACTACCTTTGATAATTTTGCAAATTGCTCTCGACTGGCACATGCTAAAATTGTACAGCTTCAGAAAATGATATCATCTGAAAGTAAACTTCCTTCGCTAGGACTTCTTCATTCTCCTTTTCCTAACTTCTTCCTCGACACAAATCTTTTTGTCCCAGATTTCATATTAATTATTTTATTACTCATATTTCGTATCACTTATGATTAAGTTATTTACATAGTATAATCCCCTAACTGTTTTGCTGTGTGGTCAGATATTTTGACTATATTATTGTGAGTTTTGAGCCATGATTGGATAAAGCCCAATGAAGAACTGATTTGTCTTTGATTGGACACTGGGTTAAAAGCAGATCGATGACCAATACGCCTTACGATTCCGGGGTTTGGTCAATTGATAAATAAGGAGTCACCGATATCATTAGCAATATAAGCGAACTGATCGATAATCCAACTAGGACCATACAATAGCTACCCTGTAATTATGGCCTGATCACACTGGCCCAGTAATATAAACCATTTATTTTTTTTTCGTTATATTTAAAACCTAACTTAGCCTGGTTGACAAAATTGTACCTAAATACTAAATCGAATCATAAATGACTTGAAGTATCATAATTCTTTTGTATAATAATTAACTATGTAAAGAGCGCATGAACAACTAATCGGTTTACAATAATCGATCTACTTGCTAAATGAGTTCAAATAATAAAATATCAAATCATCCAAATTACTAATCTTCATATCTAATGATTATCCAATGTATGAAAAAGAACAATATATTAAGTACACAACTATATATTATAGAAAGTATAAACTAGCAAACAATAATCATATGTATAAAGTTTCTAATTGCGCAATGCATACAAATACAAAAAAGAGAATACCTTCACAAGTTATGAAGGAAGAAAAGTTAATTGATCAATCTTAGTCATATAGATTGTGAATAAATCAGGTGAAAAAGTCATATAAATAAACTGAATTAAACAAAAATCTTAACTAAAAATAAGTATTCTCATTTATTTACTTTCTATTGTTTATTTAAACTGTCCTGTTTTTCGTTTTTTTTTCAAAGTAAATACCCATTACTGACGCTTCATGAACCTTCACATTTATACACAAAAAGTAAACATTCTTTCATGTATGTATGCTACACTGATACATTACAAAACAAAATGATATTATGTCTACTTAGCTTAGATTGTCTGATACACGACCAAATAATAATAATAATAAAATCGATTTTACTGAAACAAAACAAGAGTTAATTTAATCAAAATACCCAGAGATGATTACAGATTGAAGAAAAATGAATAAACAAACAAAAATCACTAGGACTAGACATAAGATATACAAAACCAACAATTTGTATTTTAGTGTCAACATGTACCACATTGATATCAGTTATTCTAGTAAAAAAAAAATGAGAAAGAGTCCAAGTATAAGAAATGAGCATGAAAGGTTGACCAGGCAAGAATAAATACGATAATAGCTTTTTATTGGATAGAAAATATTTACTTGTCTTCTTTTATAAAAGAAACAAAGTATGTATTTCATGAAAAATTGTATACTAAGCACTAGAGACCAGTGAAGTCAGAAAAAAATGATAATAACAAGAAAGGCTTTATATTAAATAAAAATAGGAAACGAAAAAAGTATAAACGGTTTTTAAAAAAATTATATCTTAAATAAATCAATAAAGGGGTAAGAGCTAACAAAGAAGGCCAACGAAAACAGTCCCATACATAGGTACAACAACAAAAAGGCACAGTGCTTTGATTAGTTACATACATACGTTCAAATACAAAATTAGATTCACAATCTGGAAAAAATGTGTTTTCACAGAACAATAATGCATAAATTCTCTGTCGAAAAAATTGAAAATCTGATAGACTTTTTTTAAGTATTCCATATAGAGGCAGGACATTTGTTAATTCTTACACAAAACACATTGAATAAGATAGCTGCTATAGCAAATAGGACGAAGAAAAGAATACATATCCAAAAGAAAACTTTTTCCCATTTTTCTACCTTTAAATTACGCAAAATAACTACACCTAATAAAAGACCTAGAAATGAAAAAAATAAGACACATATGTGAGAAATAGATAATGAAATTTAAACACAATAAAATTTGAAAAACATTTTGATGATATGTTTTCCAACGTTACTATTTGAAAAAGACAATCTTACATTTTCTTGCATATGTTGGTTACTTGAAAACGACAATCTGTGTCAGCATTATGTCAAACAGCTTGTAGTACAACGACAATGAGTCGGAAAAATTAATATATAGTCATTTGATTTCAAGCTCTTCTAACTTAAATGTAATGACTAAAAGCTTTATTCGTTTCTCAAAACCGACGGGTACCGATTTGCATACTTGACTTTCAGTCACATATTAAATGTGAAGCCGGTCGACAGAAACAAATTGGCTGCAGGGTTGGAGTCCCGAGGCTCAGTAGCTGAAAGACAAACACATTAACTCCTGAACCACCACCCCACACTATCATTACAAATATACACTGAAACTGGATAATTTTGCACTACTTTTAAGGAGAAATAAGCCTCATCTAATCTCTTTACGACTGGAACTGCACAACACAACCCTGTGACACAATTACACAGGTACCGAGAACCTTAATGGACCACATCGTTTGCACTATTGAATACTGTCAGCGCATTGTATTTGTTAATAGTAATTTACGAGATAACTAGTAGAAAATCTTACAATTCTTGGGATCCATAACTAGCTAAGATTTTGAAACAGATTGTTCTTCGTTCAAAATCAGAACCATCACCATTAAAAAAAAACAGAAACTCACTTCAAGTACATTAGGTTATAAAGTTGATGTGTGGTGGTGAAGGTAAATTTGATTGGTCACTGAATTCGGACAAACAGGCACTCAACTTAATGAACATTAAATAAGTGATTTCCTCTCTTCTCATTGATTTCTATTCCAGAAACAAGGAATGACTGATTGTAATTGTGTCGAATAAAGTATCGTCTAGCGCTACTCTGGTTCTCTACATCTGGTTTCGAATCGTGTATCTGATAATGACGTGATCTAGTGTGTGTATGGCGGATCGTTCGAGTATCCAATCTATCGGTATTATAAACTTGATCATCCAGTTCAGTCTTATTATCGTAGCATATCTGTCTCCTTTTGCAACTTAAATATGTTACTTTTCAAACTTTATCGCGATCAAAAGGTTTATTTTCTTACCCTACTTTGATGAAGTAAACAAATAGTTGCCAACTGTGCAAAATAAGAATGTTGGATAAACTTATTACAACTCAATAACTGAGTGCATGATCTTGTGTTCAGCTTTCAGTTATATACTAAAAAGTTGAGTTTATTTATACAGTCCATTTCAAGACATCAAATGAGGTACGATGGAGTTCAAAATTCCAGTTCAAAACCTGTTCCACGTCCAAGGCTTAAACACTGAGTTAATAGTTTACATATGTACTCTTTTATTCAGACAATAAAAGCTTAGATGTCCTTAACCATTCAGAAAACATTACTCATATTCAGTACAGAAAAAATACCATTTGTAACTTCAATGAAAACATACATAATAAGGAACTAGTTTAAAGGATAAAAACTATTCCATCTACCCCTTATACAAGTCAGAGTTAAACATTATATTGTTTGATTTCTATTAGTAATACGTAAACTTTTGTTACATACGATACATGATTAGCAATAATAAATCAAATAAATATGTGAATAGGACTAGGATTGGCTGCCAATAGTTTAACATCCACTTACATTATTCCTAACAGCATTCAAACAAATTCTTTTGTTATAATTTGCCAGCTTACTTTACTTTTAGATATTTAATTTGATAAATACAATCTTTGGTTATATAGCATACTTTTACAAATGAGCAAACATGTGACTAGGTCAAATTTATTACTAGAAATCAATGTATTAGGGTTTTGAAGATATTACTAAACAAGTTATATTATTGCATCTATGTTTGTCAATACATTTACATTTGCTTGTATTTCTTACTTCTAATAATAACAACTTATTTACTAGGATTATTTTTGTGTGTGTACTTAATTTAAAGTTAAATTTGTCTTCGTCTACTACTACTAATTATTTATTTAAAATAAAGTAGGTAGCATGGTGTTCAAACCTATAAGTTCGAGGCTGGGAATCACTCACTTTAACCATTAAGTCACTTTTATAAAAAAATTATTAAGAGATATAAGTAGCAGAAAAATATAGAAAATATAAATTTATAGCTAGTTAATTTATATGTTTAAATGCAACTATAGTTGTACAATCTAGTATTGTACATGTTTACGATGGTTCTAGAAGTCGAACTACGAATATGAAATTTTCACTATGAATTGAGCATGAAAACTCACTAAACATATATTGCTGGGTCAATAAAAAACAATTTACATATATTTAAAGAAACTAATCATCGGTTACTGGTAGAAAATGGATACGTAACAAAAAAAAGATAATTGTAAGAAGAAACTAAATATGTTTAGTGACCTGCTATAAAGCCACCAAAATGAGCAGAAAAACCAACACGTGTTCTCTCATCTGGGTTTTTCAATCGAGCATAAATAGCTAACCCGGTATCACCACCACCTGAGGAAGTGTTAAAATAAAATAGAGAACATGTATTAACACCAATGAAAATGACGAAAATTAAAAAAAAACGATTACAATACCAGTCGGAGTAACAATTGAAAGGAGTTTGCTGAGGAGTCCCACAATAAAACGAAACGGCCATCCAGTGCTTCCAGGTTTTCCATGGTGGTCTAGCTTTAAATAACTCATGATTTCAACTTTATATGAATTTCCAAAAAACTAATTTTTCTGATTTATGAAAATGAGATACATGTACTCGATAATCTAAATGGTTGAATCAGTCAGTCATAACGTAGAACTTCGTACATACGTACATCAGTTCGAGTTATCATACCACATTAGCACACAGATACAGTCGTCGATTCAAATCCCATAATGGTAGAACTAGTAAGAGTATAAGCAGTAATCCGAAAGATCTGGGTTTGAAGATGTCATTCAAGGAGTATAATCCAGTGAAATAAATTTGGAGAGAGAAAAAAGAAAGGGACATGGAAAATTCAGATAAGAATTTGGAAGAACACAAAGAGTGGATGCACCTTCGTCATTGCAAACGATTTTGAGCCATGTCATTCAACGTCTCTAACCATCGGTTGCTATCATCTCGCGAATCCCAACCAGGTAGTCTAAACCTACCAACATGGCTCAGTCCAATTGTCAGTGACTTCATTGATTTGTGCCACTTTTTGGTCTGGCCGCCCCTAGCTTCCTTCCAACCTACCCCTACACCATAAAACATTTCACGTCGGGGCAGTCGGTGGTTGGACATACGTAACACGTGTCCCAGCCATCTCAACTGATGAAGTTCCACTACTTCATCAATCAATTTGCCATCCTTACCTAGGAGGTGTAGGAAGGATTTGAATGTGACCAATTTGGTCTCGTGCGTTGTTATGAGTATGAGGACTGATATCACTTCCCAGCTGCCCACACCGTGGAAGAGTATTTCTTAAGGAACCTGAAAAGGAAGTTGGATTAATGTTGGTATTAACGACCTGGAAGTGACCGCAGAACCCAAGGGACAACTACTTGAGGCAGGTCATGCACGGCCTTTTTGTGGGAGGTTTTGATGTGTTAGCTCTGTTCTTCAAAGGGCCTTACCGCTGGAGACGGAAATCCGTGAGGTAAGGTGGGGTGTGAAAGTTTTAGGGTCGACCTTTTCTAACCCCTTCCTTCCTTGTGAGAAGGCAGCATCGCTGCAGATGCTGGTTGTCCGAGGGAAACACATTACTGCTGTCACACCCCTCTACAGTCAGCAGTACGACTTCGCCCTCAGATCTTGAGTTGCTGCTTTTAGTCTTACCGTTCTCCAACCGACCTGCCTGGCATGGTAGAACCTACAGGAACATATGTTCCAGCCAATATAGCTCGGTTGGGTCATCACGATAGGAAAGCCCGACCACCACGCCAAGGTAGCAGCTACGGCCGAGAACATGGTTGAATAGTTTTATCATGTAATTAGTAACACAAGGACATAAAAATAAAGATTATTTTATATTAACCTTAATTAATATAAATTAAGACATATTTACTACCTCCTATGTACGTGTTTTTTTATTAACCCAGTAGGTAAGAGTACTGTATGAATTCCTTTAAAATCAGAAAATGTTTAATAAAGAAACCATAATCAACAGGAAGTACCCGTTTGTTTATATAGTAGAGTACGTATATTACAGATGAAGGTTGATGAGATAAGAACACTTATTTTTTTAAATAAGATATGGATTGTAGTCAGCAATAGAATCTAGGATGAGCTTTCCATTCTAACTGGGACTCGGCTGGATGTAAGAAAATAGCTATATCGAGTAAATCTGCACACAATACACATATGCCGACCAAGAGTGATCGAGATTCAGTCAACAATATCAAACCCATTCTAATAATCATATAACAATAATCATTATCGACAATGTGCAGACAAGATAGCAACCTATTGTACTAGTGAATTGACATGCAGTGTACAAATACTGAACATCTGGTTTAATTATGACCATCTATCAATAATTATATGAACAATTATTTGATAAAAGTTTAAACTAGTTTCGGGTGAACGAATTTCACCTGAACAAACTGAAATAAACGTATTTAAAGCAGAAATAAAACCGCTACGCTACTCTGGTAAATGAAACAGTTTATCATAGATATCAAGATTATCTGTGTTTTGCACTATTACGAAAAATATTTTTCTGGATTTTTATGCTTGAAATAATTGCACATTACTATTGTATTTCCTGAAAACAGAACAAGGACCCTTTATTCTAGTGAAACCTGAAACCATACGATATAAAATTACTAGGAAAATGGATCAGTAAGTCAGTCAGTTACAACGTAGGACCAGGCACATATATGCATCGGTTCAAGTTGCCATACCTCATTAGCACAACAAGATGAACACCGAATTCATAGAAATAGTTAATTTAGTTGCGGTAATATATAACAGAAAGGTTGTATATAAAAATATAGTACAGGAAGAAAGATATGAAGCAATTTTATTCTCAAGGTTTAAGGGAAGACAGATAGTGTATACACCTACGTCATTGTGATCGATTCTGAGCCATGTCACCTAGAGTCTCCAACCATTGGTTATGATAGTCACGCGGACCCCAACCAAGTAGTCTGCATCTACCAACATGGCTCAGACTAGAAGTTGGTGACTTCAGGCTCTGATGCCACGTTTTGGTTTGGCCACCCCTAACTCTCTTCCAACCATCCCCAACACTAGTCAGCATAGCGCGTCGTGGTAATCGGTGTTCAGGCATAAGTAACAAGTGGCCAAACCATCCCAGTCGATGAAGATTCATGAAATCATCAACTGATTTACCATCATCATTCCCTAATACCCTTCGTCTAATTTCACCATTAGTTACCCGGTGATCCCAGCAGATGCGAGCAATATTTCTACGGCATCTGTGGTCAAATACTAGTAACTTAAGATTATCTTCTACTCTTGATGGCCACGTTTCGCAGCCGTAAAGTAGAACAGAGCGAACTGCAGCGCAGTATACTCGTCCCTTAATTGATAGACGGATGTTTCATCTTCGCCATAGGTGACGTAAGTTGGCGAAATCCAAACGAGCTTTTCGAATCTGTGCAGAGATCTCTCTTTTGCTTTCGTTGCCCATCACTGCTGACGATCGTTCCTCAGACTTCTGGTTAACCTAGATTTGATTTGTTTTCGCTCTTCGTCGTGTCTAGAGACTGATGGGATGACAGTTAATAGAATATTTACAAAAGATCATTAGACCCAAAAATAACCGTATCAACCATAAAGTAATTCAAGAAAGAGAAGTGTTAAAGTAATAGACTTTTTAAGCCAGTATCTAAAATAGATAATGTGATGAGTGCTGTAACTCAGTTATTAAGTATAAATTCAGATGTCCTGTTTTTAGCAACACATTCTGTGCACCAGCTGGAGATATCATACAGCTACTTATAGGGTATCTGATGAAATAGATTCAACTTTCTAACCAACAACTGAAAATCAAAACTTATGGTATATATATATATATATATATATTAGTTATAGAAAAAATAGGCATAACTAAAATAGAATTGGTCTAAGTGGAAGAAATGTATAAACACTTGTATGATTTGCAACAATTTACAATACAAATAAGTGTGATGATTATAACTCACCAAGTAGAATAATTAGAATTAATCTGACAACACCACTTGATATAAAGTTTAAAGGATCTTTTAGCCATCCCTCCTGCATTATATCCCAATTCTGAAGCATTTGGAAAAAAAATACTTTAAAGAAAACAGCACGAACTTTGATAAAGTTAAATAGACACTATTAACAGAAAATTCATTTGCGAATGTAATTTTTCTATTGTAATCCGATAGGTATCAGAAGAAACGATTTCCTAATTACCTATTGATATTTAACCACCCAGTACTTTGTTGACAGTGTTGTCATTCAAACTAATATCTCATGACCAGATTTATATAAAAAAATTAGCGAACCTGAGATTGAAATACATAAAGCCCATAACTTTCAGTTATAAATCTTGGTCAAATTTAACAAATAAATCAATAGAATTGCAGCAAATTATTTCCTTTGTTGCTTTCAAGGTAACAGCTAAGTCAAAGACACGACCATTATTTGAAAAGAATTGGTTCTACATTTCCGTCACCCTGGCTGAAACATCACTTAAGACCCTAACTTCTAAATGATCTGAATGTTCTATTGTGTCATCTTACAACCATGACTTAAGTGAAAAAACTTACAGTACTCAGCGAACCAATAACAGTTGTTTTGGACAAGCGAATCCAAAGTAATTCGGCCACCTCAGTAAAGAGGGCAACTGAAAATCGCAACTATGTCGTAGTTTGGTAGAAATGTTGTGTACAAAACTCTTTTGGTAGGCCGAAGCATTGTGTTTACAAAGACGTAATACTGAAAGGATTTCCGTCAAGTTTCCAATCCATACTAAACGTTCTTTAACTAGATAGACTGTGGAAAGCACAAAACCTATATGTGAGTTGCTGGCTTTCTTGTAAATTCCACTTTCATTCACAATTCCCCGACTGATAAGTAACTTAGTCACAGTACCTTGATTGAAGATTTTGTATACAATTAGTTTTTTCCTACAAAAAATACCCAATAAGTTGAAGGTTGGGTTAACCATAAGAATGCTATGCAGTTCTAATTTAAGCGCAGGTTTAATGAGTGAATTGCCAGTTCGATCCTTCTAGTCATTGTAGTAATGGTATTTAAACGATAAATTTATTATAAGACTAATTTTATTACAATAACACCGACATTTATTATCAACAAAGAGAAAATTTACCTAAACATGTCGGAAATGAAATGTCCATAAACAAAATCCCATATGAACGATATACCCCTTTCTATAGATTTTTACCGTTTCAATTCGAAAATATTTCTACCTATCTAACTTGCTCTGAACCAGATTGATTAGACATGGTATATTTCTAACAGTTGATTATGCGTCACAGATTTCTTATTAAAAGTCGTTTCATGTTATTAGTTCGAGTGATAATCAACTCCTGGGTATTAATTATCAAATGATATACAATCAAATAACTTCAAACGCTTTGAGACTGTTACTACTCGGTTTACACAATATATTTTCTACACTTGCCATAGGCGGATGATAAAGCAATAATTTTTAGATTTCTGGAAATATTCAGCAACAAGGGAAAAGATACAACATACCATTATTACAGTAGCTAAATGAGCGCCAATAAGTGCATAACAGCCTCCACTAGCTCCTGCCAACAAAACAAATGGGTCACTCACAGAATGAGCTAAAGAACCTATAGTAAAAGAATTAATAAACAAAAACAGGATTAAATAACTATTGACTTTTCAGTAAGGCATCAAGGGACAAACTAAAAATTCCTTACCAAACACGTACAACATAAATATACAGGACAAAAGGACTAGAAATTTACATAAAACTGGCCAGATGTAGAAAGATATCTGGGAATTAAATTGAGCGAAATCAAAGGAAAAAGAAATCACGGAAAGTAAAATCAGACAATATATTTCCAAATATAGTGTTGTCATGTACTTTTCATTACGTTTTGAGTAAACCTAAGTTTCCAGTTGATTACTTTACATTTTAAATTTTGAAGAAAACGAATAAATAAGTGTTTGAGAATACTTTACAAATAATAATAAAAAAATTTACCTGCAATAACGCCTAACAAATAAACTAATCCAACTCGCCAAAATTTATGAACGATTTCAAGTAAAAGACCAAGTACAACTTGAAGTAAACAATTGAAAGCTAGATGCACATAACCATTATGAATAAACATATAGGTTAAAAATCTCCATGCTTCATGACGTTTAGTTGGGTTATAAATAAGTATACTATCAATTGGAACACCAGATGACGCTGTAACGATGCTGGATGAGCCAGGTTTGTTGCTATAAGTAACAACGTAGTAAATAAAAACTGCAATCTGAAACAACAAAAAACATCAAAAGTATTGACAGTCACAGACGTGTGACTTTTGAAATGTAAAGGTACAATGTTATTATTACTATACAGTTTAATATTTGAAATTGAGGTTGAATATACTAATCATGAGAACCACGACAGATGAATGTAAGAACAACAGATGTTTTTTAGAAAACTGAGAAACAAAAGTTCAACAAGGGAGATCACAGTTGTCTATTCGAAAAGAAATACATGATAAAAGCCGGCTGATAATTGATTTCTGGTACGCATTACATTTCTGAAAAAACTTGTGTACGGAAAACATTTCGAAGCTTTAGCATGAAACTATAGTACGAGGTCTTGTTTCAGTAATGCCTTTATTTCAGTGTCTTCAGAAACTATGATCGCAGTAGCTTATCGTTACAATATTTAAATGCTTATGGATCACTTAAAAATTATGAAATAGTTTTTCAAAAACAAGACACAACAGTGAACAATGGGATCGACGAAACAATGTGCCCCCAGAAATTTGAAAATTATGTATATGGTTCAAACAAAGTATCCAATACAGAACAATTACAGACAATTGTTGACTCCTCACACATAGTGAGAAAGACCATATACAGTGAATCAAAATATACCATTTCTCATGTGGCTTTCAAAATTACAACTTTGTATACAGATCTGATTCAAATTATAGAGATCCACTTCACTGTTTACTACTGCTTTCATGTGACTGTCTTCGAAAACTAATTCGTTCTCATCAGAATTAGTATTTTGGACAAGAATAGTGCTGACAGGCATTTCTTAGTGAACAATCAAATAATTTACAGACTCATACACAAAAACCCAATCATGTAAAACAAGGTACTGTCATTCAATCAGAAAACGAATTACCTCAGCAATAGTTATCAAAGGGATAAATATAGGAGGAGGGCGACAGTCATAAGCCTGTATATAATTATCAACATCTGCTTCACCCCAATTGTAGCCATCGATAGCATCGTAACCAGAATTTACAGCGACAGCCCGCTGATGCTCGCGTCCACAATCTGGTGCTATAGCCAACACTGCACGATTGAGGACTCGTTTGTGAATACGCAGTCTCCGGAGAGTCCCTTCATCCTCAGATAGAACCTATTCAAAATTTAGGAAAACATAGAAAACGAATATGTGGAATACTAAGATGGCATTATTAACTACAGGAAGAGATTAAAAGATTACGTTAATTCAATCGACGATTGTCAAAGACCACCACGTTGTTGCCCAACACGTTTATACAACCAGCTGCTCCCGAAATATGTCACTAGGATTCAAAAATAGCTCTTAGTCAAAATGCCTCGAGACTAAATTAAATGTATAGTGTCCGCCATACACTGTGGCAACATATGAATCGTAAAAGTGTGCAGTAAAATATGGAAATACATAACAAAGATATAATTGTGGGAACCATTCGATCTATGGGAATATAAACGCAACCAAAATACTATGCTACACAAGGTGTTTTAACCTGTGATCACCTGGGTGCCCTGTTAATGTGGGACGCAATAATACTGCCAATTAGAGAGCAGTGAATTATCAATCGGACCAATGACGCATACGAAATCCGTAAGAGCAGTCTAGAGTACTTGTCGGTCCTGCTTTCTGTCTAGCCCAGCCAGTTAAGTCCGGAACACCAATCTCCGCCTCTGTGGTATGAATCATTATATTCCAAACATACTGAGTTTGTACACCAAAAAAACAAGCCACATCGTACCATAAACTAGAAAATAAAATTTATACGAGATTCAGGCAAAAGTGGCTGTGAATGTGGGGGAACAGCTATTAATAGATTGGGCATAACTAAAAAATCATATTACAATAGCTCATTAGCCATAATAAAGCTCATAACAAGGGGGACAAGAATATGAATAGTTTAGTTATTTAACAATAAGATAAAAAATACATACATAGCATCGGTCCATAAATGGATCAGAAAAATACCATTCATTATTCTTATCGGAACATAACACAAGAAAATTCATATTTTGAACCACATTTATTGTAGTTTACACAATACACAAATGTGATGAAATGGAATTTTAATTACATAGTAAAGAAATTGAACCAACAGCCCATTAGTGCTACTTAACAGTTAAACGTCAACACAGTTCCAAGTCATGGGTTAGTTAAACAAACAAGAGGAGAACAGACGCATTTCTCTTCCATTAGTAGCTCTTCGTATTGACGATACTAAAAGTTAACATTTCAAGAGTTCCAAACAGACCTAGTGGGATATTCCACATGTTTAGAAAATTGAAACTCTATCAGTATAAACTTCATTTTCAATACAAAAGCAATTCAGAGAATATGACGAAGTATTATGTGATTGTATTCCATTAAGTGCTCCGAATATTTCAATATTTCACAGATACCATCCACCACAAAAACGTCAGTTTCATCTATCAATAATAAACTACAATGTTACTATATTTCCACGATAAATACTAAGGTTCAAAGATGAGAAATAAGTTGACTTGAGTGTGTCGGAATAATAGCTTGAAATCTATGCGTCAAACGTTTTCGCAATAAATCCATAGCATAACTGGAAGCAAACACGATAATGTCTACAAGGATAGCCGAGTGATTTTGCCATGAAAAAAACATAATCTCTAGTCCAACTGCACACATACACAACAAGAACTAGGATTTGAATGGACACTACTCATGCGAAGTAAAGGATCATTAGAAATATCACTAAATAATCACACCATTAGTTAAAATGATAAATACAAGTATTATTATACAAAAACACCAACTATATCAACCAGACTACTTGTCCTACGCTTGTAGTTTGTCACATTCAACTTTTTTCTATTACTATGCATCACACCACATCACATACTGACAATATGCAATGTAATACATTATATTTTGAAAATACTTACTTGTTTTAGGAACTCATCGTAAGTAATGAACTGGTTTCCATCTTCATCTGCCGAGTCCACAAGATTGTGAACTTTTGATTCTGGGAGGTCAGACTTCCCGAGAAGTCTTTTCAAATCAGACAATGGAATACCATCTTTTGTACTGTACTAGGGATCTAGTAAGATAGCTGAACTTAACTTACCTGATCAAACGTGGGTTTGAACTTCTACAGAAAAATCAATGAGCATACAAAAATGAACATACTTTATCCAAATAAGTGCGCAGATTGCTAGACCGCGTACTTGACATTCTGACCATAAAAAGTGAGTATACCAGCTGGTTTATATAGAGCGCTTACAGACCTACAAGGTCATCGCTTCGGCCACAAGGACAAAGATGGACTAACATAAATAAAAATGACTATTTTTCTTTAATCTTGTATATTTTATTAAGGCTATACTCTAGCGTTCCCCCAAGAGTCAGGTTGTCCGTTTCCAGGGCATTGGTAATTTTCAGTGCGCTTTCGTTTTTTTCTTGCCTACACACAAAAGTTGTAATTAGTACTGGGCCTCAGCCAGATCACACTAAAGGAGAGCCACTGAGTGTTGAACAGTTCATCGATTCTCGTCAAGTTCAATTACAACCAACGCGCATCAATTAATCTCACACCATGGACTTGCTCATGCCATTGTAATCGCACCCTCTTCCTTGCACCTACTCTTACTAGTATATTTTTGTAATAACGCTCTCTGTGTTGTACAGTCTTCAAAGCAGCCATAGCACTTGGATACGATGGAAAGATAACCAATTTTAGATACTAGCTGTGAGGTGTGACTTTGTCGTTAGTTGGCCCCTCCCTCATTCGATACAGATTATCTACGTCAGCGACCTACAATAGTTTTTCCCTCAAAGGAACGAAATACTCGTAATCTATGGGAACAGTATCTACTTCTAGTCATTAAATTATATTTCCAGGTCCACTACATATCTTAGTTGTTTCAAGAAGTTTCAAATCCTCATTAGGTTATTCATATGGATTACCTTATTCAAACACACAGCTACCTGATGCAACAGCAGATGCCTTTGAAAGAATCCCTTTGCTCTGTTTTAAATGTCACATAATAGGGAGACACTTAAATGTGTCTGAAGTTGGGTGAAATCGTATTAATACTCCGCTGAAGCATATTAAGTTCGGAAGTTTCATGGGTATTTAGCTCTTGGCAACTCTGTTGTCTGTGAAGCCTTGATAACTGAAAATTAGAAACCCAGTAAAACCAGCAACCAAAAAAGCAAATGTTTGAAGATATATTTAGGAGATAATTGGTACGTCGAGAAGTATATGAACTTCGTGTCCAAGCACACTTATGCTAGCGTAAGCGAGCGAACCGTGCAAAAAACACTGGGAAATGTACACATGTATACAATCCGACAGTGAAAAAAAGTACACGCAAAATAATGGTTTTCGTAGAAAATACAAATGTGCATAACAATATATTTCTAACCCAATAAATATTGAGGATAAAATCAATTAGCTGTAGGACATGGAAAATGTTACGTCCTTGAATCTGTCTACCCACTTTAGTGCCGAGTATGACTTGTCTAATGTAGATTAAGACCTTGACCCGGTAGGCTGACTGGCTTAACCTTGAGGCCAATATGCGTGAGTTCGAAGTGGGGGTAGAGAGACGAAAACTATTCTATCCCTGATTGGCTGGCAAGCACGCGAGAGAGAGAGAAGACAAAGACAGCTGGAACACTAATCACTTTATTCCAACCCCGATCTAGCACTCGAATTCCCAATTAAGATTAGGGTGAAAAGTTACATGAATAAATAGATGAATAGGCTGACCACAACGTACAATAATCAGAAAAATACAATTATGTCCAAAACTGGGGGATTATAGTAGAAAATAGTGTACAAAAGATTACGTCTAAATGACAATAGCTTTAGAACAGAAAATGCTATGACAATGAATCATACATCAAACGAAAGCTTATGATCTGTAGAATAGGCTAGGGACAAAGGTAAATATTACAGTTTTACAAGCTTTGAATTAAATGAATTAACGTCCCCAAAAATAGCTTCCGTAATTTGTTAAGGCTTCTTGTTTTGCGGTTCACATCAGAAAAAGGGATAAGAAGAAGGAAGTTGAGATAATATCCCACATGTAGTAGTTATCTATGTGCTTTCTCAACCTCACAGTTCTTCCAGAGGATGTAGCATGCGATCAGTCGTCAAATCCCGCTATGTTTCGTTATCTACCAGGTGTTTGAATCGTAGTCATGAGGATTGTGTCACCGGATTGCATAGTGAGGTCAACGGAGATGAGACTTCATTTAAGATGGTTGATGCATTTGTTATCTCATTTCCGTTTTGATAGACGGTATGGCACTTAAGTTTGTAGTGAAGAACTTCGTGCTGAACCTTGTATACAGTTTTGAAGGGTCGACGTAATGAGGCACGACGTACGAAACGTATGTACTCAGTCGAAGGTCTGGTTAAACGAGAATACCAGCGAATTGCGGTCGAGTTGAATCAGGTTAAACTGAACTCATTACGTTTGTAAGCCGGTTCATGTCAATGTTTAGATTCACATGCACTGAGGTTGGATAGTCTACGAATTTTCCCAGCGTTCAAAGTGTTGTTCCCAAAGTGAGTTTAGCTGCATTGCATTCATTATTGTCTCTACTAAAATACGAATTTTGAATAAAAGGAATCTAAGTATATCAATCCATTCTAAAACGTTTGCAGATGAAAGTAAAACCTACAACCATTATTAAAATCGTACTACCGACCCATAAACATGCAGAAGTAGACAGTCGTTTGGATCATTTGATTCCCGGGAGTGTTCTAATAATAAGAAATCCAGATTTCATCAGGGATCCATGGTTAATGTTGACGGTCTAGGGGCAACCGAAGTTTGCTACCAGTCGTTTGGCGAAAGCTCAGGCCACTATTTCAGCAATAAAGTCCTTTACGAGTACTTCTTCTGACCATCGTGTTACACCATTCATCCACTGTAAGACATAAGAGTATTCACTTAATTTGGTATGATTTACCAAATAATGATGACTATGGTGGAAACGGGATCCAGGAGTCGTGAGAGTTGGGGAAGATTTGGCAAGCCTAATCACCTTTAATATCTAGTACTTCATGCAGGAATGGTTCCACTTCTTTAAGTCTTGATTCATAACAGGGCAGAAATATCGTTCTCTCAATTTCATAGTTACCTGAACATTTGGATATATAAGCTACTGTGACGTATTGAAGATATTGGACAATAATGTTTCTGCATGAATGAAATATCGTCACCTGTAGGTATGATAAAAAGTAAAGTTTCATTATCTGACACCATCTGTTAGAGGGTTGTTGAGGATATCACTTACAAGAGATCGGTGTCTATTTTTTAGAGCTCGGAAAGTTTCAGAAGGCTGTTCAAAGAAGTTAAGGGAGACTGCATTGCCTGTCCTTTGAACATGTATATCTGAAGTGGTCTTTGGAGTATGGTTCAGTTGTCTAGATTCTCGAGGAAGGTACTAGCCTGAAGGCGAGCTAGGAGGAACGGTTAGAGTTTTATGATTTGTGGGTGATCTAGAATAGCTGCTGTTAGTTATGTCTACAACTAACTAATCAAATCGTTGCTTAGGTTCCAACCACGTTAATTTGGTCTAATGTGTCTGTAAACTATCACTGTTGCATGCGACCCATCGATTGAAAGACATTATTATCCTATTACATTAGCGTGACTAATAAAATTTATTCATTTCGATAAGACACGCAATACTGGTCGGTATGCTTGTGCGTTTCACTTGATGACTGTAATTCTTAAATTATTGTACTAATCTGATTGTTTTTTATGTTTAGAAACCGATAAAGTTTAAAGTCAAATTGTCCTTGTTCTGACTATAGCTTTCACATAGACTCTGGTATCGCCGATATCGCGTTTACAGTTCTAATAGTATATCTGTAGGACAAATTAAATCCTACAGCTGACGCTTTGTTTTCTGGGGATTAAATACATTGAAAGACTATGGCTTGCCTGAGAAAGTCATGCTAATAGCTACCAGTTTGAAATTTTTGTGTTAATAGTAGTGTGGTTATTGAAGTCAATGAAAAACAAAGTTCAAATGCTGGTGACGGGATTTTATCACCTGACTTGCGACTAGACAGTCATCGACACATGTGTGCATTGACTTTGTTGATGAATTTCTTGAGGGCTTGTGAAGCATTTCTCAAACTGGAAAGCGTACTCTTATTTCAACCTCTTTACGCCTGTTACTCTTTGTGGTGGAGCATAGGTCATCTACCAGCAATCTCCATTCAATATTGTCTTGAGAAATCCTTCCCAGTTGTTTCCAGTTGCTATTCACCCTTTTTATGTCTGCTTCTAACTTCCGATGCAGTGCGTTTTTCATGCATGTAGGTAACCCTGGTTTTATTTATGGCATAAGTCAAACTAGTAGAGAATAGGTCTGTATTTAGTTCGCGAGACAATCACAGCGGAGTAGGGGATTACCTGTTCAAACACACAGAGCTTTTCAACATTCAATATAAGATGATAGGAAAGATAATGCCTATACAGGATAAGGAAGCGAATGAATATTTGAGCTCTATTGTTCTGATATATGCTCAGTTGTTTGAGGTCGACTTTTAACTAAACAACCTAAGTTAGTGCACTTTCTTTGGTCTCTCACTTTTCCGTTTCCCTTCAAGATGCCAGGTAAGCGCTTGACTCGTGGTGCAGTTTTGTGATTTCCTCAACGTATGTTCTATCCACTTCCAACTTCGTTTCCTAACTTACTCTTCATATAGAAGTTGGCTTGCTCTCTCCCACAATAGGCTGTTACTGATGGTATCCGGTAGACGGAAATTAAGTATCTTACGTAGAAAATTGTTTATAAATACTAATACACTTATGATGATAGTTGTCGTAGTTCCCCATGTTTCAGCTCCGTACAATAGAACTAAGTGTCTTGAAGTTCGTATTGAAGATTCTAACTTCGGTACTGATTGACAGTTGTTTTGAGTCCCATATGTTTTTCAACAGTAGGTGTGCGAACCTTGCTTTACCAATCCTTATCTATACGTTTGCATCAGGATCTCCATGTTCATCGATGATGCTTTCCAGGAATGTGAAAAATTCCACCCATTCCGCAGTTTCCCCATCAAGTGTGACTGCGGGTTACAAACTAAATTTTCAGTCAGGTTCATCGTGACAGGTTTGAAGTCAGTGAAACTACACAGTTTCTGGAAAACTCGCCGTGGTTGTTATTGTACCAATACTGTTTGTAGTTAACTGTTACCTGGGGTCTAGATACAGATTGTTTTGGTGACGGGCTTTCCTAAGGAATCTCGTACATTTGTTATCATGACAGATGTTTAGAAAGGAAGTGATAGTATTAGGGAAATTTGTAATTTCATTTTTGTCGATTGAGCTTTTCTTTCAGATCACAAACCTCAGTGCTGGTTTTTCTGGCGATGTCGAGAATCTGAAAGATAAATGAAGCTCATTTATTATCAGATACAACTAGCTCATCTATAGTTTTACTTAGGAAAGAACTGAGAACTGATTGCATCTGCTGAGAAGCATAGATATAAAGAGTTGTCTAGAAGGGAATTCGCTGAAAGTTCGTTTACCTACGATGTTATTGATAAGGTGAAACATTTTCGTCGCCTTTAAGTCTCTTGATTCGTTATTGTGTCAGAGCTGGTCTAACCCTTGTCGATCATTTGGGTCAACTTATTTGCGAATGGTCTTTATCACTACTTAAGACGTCAAGGGTAATGACAGGACTATTTATTATGTTGATTTATTTACCACTGCAAGTTCATTGAAAGAATTGAACTCCAGAGATTTCCACGAAATGTCTTATTCTCCGTTCAGGAAAAAACCTATGTCTCTTTATCGCACTCCTGTATAGTCTTACATGAATTAATGCCTCCCATATGTGAAAAGAGAAGTAAACTGAGCTACCTAAAGCCACAGTCCTATGGGTTCAGCAAGTTTTCAGGATCAGCATATACCTTATTTAAACATACTATCGTTGCACTATTTATTCAAGAAATCTACGTATTGTAAGAGCTTTGAAAATAAAGGAGTCAATAATACTTGATTTTAGCAGTAAGTTAGGCATTAATTCATAGTCGTTTGTCTTTGCTGCTTTGGTACATTTCAAACCTCAACAAGTGAAGTTTTACTCTGATAAACGACATAGATTCATTGAAAATAAAGTGATCTACTGATAATTTCCCCAAAACAGAAAAATAAGGAAGTTTTGAGATTATCTTGGTTTTATTGCTGACTGAATAAAAATAGCGCATGGTGTAAACGCTGTAACCATATTTCGTGATGGGATGTTTACTAAGTATTGACGAGAAGGAAGCTGTTCAAAGATCTAAACAGATTGACGCCTCGCTCAAAAGCGATGGTGAAAAAATGGCGAGAATAGCTAAGCTTTTGTTGCTTGGTAACTTTCAAAGTTTCATATCGTTTTAATAATTGAAGGTGCTGGTGAGTCTGGGAAAAGCACAATACTTAAGCAGCTAAAGTAGGGTCAGTATATTTTTAGATGACACTATATAGAATTATTCACCAGTCTAGCTATACAAGAGAGGAATGCCTACTTTATAAACCTGTTGTTTATAGCAACACTGTTCAGAGTATGATAGCGATTATACGAGCTATGGGTCACTTGTACATTAAATTTGAGGATGAGTGTAGAATGGTAAGTTTTTTTATTTTAAAATTATTCTCCTTGAACCAATTTTTAAAAGCGTATCCTTAGTTGAATCGATAGTTACTAATTGTCGACCATGGCATTTAAAATAATTGTTCCGTTGTGTCTTAGTTTTGAACAATTTACTATTTAAACAAAGCAATTTAAAGAAAACTGCACATGAAGCTCAAGTAAGCGTATTATAATCCTTATAAGTTATTCGAACTTAAAAACATGGCTCTTTCATGTTCCTAATGAATAGAAAAATACGTGTAAATCCACTCAGGTCTTCAGAACACTTCGGGCGCTAATTAGGGTGAAAGAAAAGCTTTTTTTTACATTCAAACTGATTTTTTTTTAATTATTTTTTATGTATTCAATCAAATTAACTGTCCTAATTCTTAAGTCTGATGCCGTTGCGAATCGTAGTTTATGTCTGAAACTGCGATATTAAACCTTGAAACGGAAGTGGAATTGCAAAAAATCTTAGGCTTTTGAAAAATCCATCACGTTTTCTTAAGCTAGGCTGTTTGAATTTTTTGTCACCAGCTTGTTTATCTCACTAAAGAAAAATCTGTTAATATTATCCATCGATTTATTCCCTCAAATGTTTTCCTTCTTTTGGGCAAAGTGGTATCACAATAAATGATTGTTTCACCTTCCATGCTTAGCCGTAAAAAAGTCCATCTCTTTCTACTAATGTCGAAATGTCGAAGAAGGGTAATAATAAACTCCCGTGTTCTTAGGCCTTGTTACTATTATAAATCCGTCTGTATTGGAATGCTAACTGAAATCGGAGATAACTAAGGGTCAAGAGTTGTGTACATACAGTGTAAACTGACTAGTTATGCAACACAGACAGAATAAAACAAATCCCATACATAATTTTACCTAGGTTGGCAATTAGGGTATAAACATATTATAATTTACTGTTTAACCTGTAACTGCTCCTTGTTAAATGTGTAGTGGTGCATGTTAAAATACATTTGATTGTCTCCACTTGTGTTCTCATTCGTTACGGTAATGAAATTTTGCCTAAGAAGATGCCTGAAAAGATACCCAAATTTTTTACTTGTTAGCCTTTGGTATATGATCTCCTACCTGAGCTTTTTGACGCGAAAATGTGACCACTTGATCTTATCCATACTTTTCCCTCGTCTTATATTATTTTTATTGTTATACATTTATTTTGCGAAATCGTGACAAAAGATCATTTTCAAGTCACTTTAGGCCGTTAGTCAAAGTCTTTTTATTGCATTTGAGTTATTATTTCCTTAAATATCAAAGACAATATTTTATTAACTGAAAATTTAAATAGGATGATGCTCGGACTTTATTTGCGTGTGCGAATGAGGCTGCGGATGGTTACTTATCCACTGAATTATACAGTGCTCTTCATCAACTCTGGAATGATGGTGGCGTTCAACAGTGTTTCAAGCGTTCAAGAGAATATCAATTAAATGACTCAGCATCTTAGTAAGTTTTAAATAATAAATTAAAGTTTACACACCAATAAAGTTAAAATCAATCACGTTGGACGGAAGTGAATGTTGTAAACAAACATTTCACTCAATATTTCATATTGCCACAGACTCTATGCATGCACTCAAAGGGGCGAAAAAGATAGATATAACACGAACAATTGTAAAGATAACCAATCTTAACATCCTTAGGTTGATTAATTGAGCAGCGTTTGCCACCAAGTTGGATGCTTAACTCGGTAGTTACTTAGTCATTGTAAAAGAAATTAGGAGATATATTAGTGAAAACACTACGTGCTTCATATTTAAACATGATAGTTACAAGTAGTTGTTTCGCGGACTGAAAGATATCATATTTTAAAAATATTTACCGACTCACTTGATGGCTTTACTAACAAAGAAATAAAACGGAAACAGCTCTTTAATTGTTATTTATCATGTTTCATATTCTTCTCTTGTATTGCATAAAGGAACTGCTCTCTGTGTTGATCTTACCTCTAGCTACTTTAGCCTTCCAAAGAGAGCGTTATCACCCATCGACAGTGGAGTAAATATTTCGAGATATTATCAAGAGTTTGCGTGATTTATTATCAAAAGATGGAAGAATTACAAAACATATAAGTTAGTTTTTCACAACAAATAGCTGAAACAACTACTTTTCCATTGTTTCTATTCTTTTGCAGTTTTTTCAATTCTTTAGATAGATTGGCTAAACATGATTACATTCCGACCGACCAAGACGTATTGAGAACACGTGTAAAGACTACGGGTATACAAGAAACTCAGTTTTCTTACAAAAAGATTGAATTTCGGTAAATGTTTTAATAGTGAATCCTGATTGGTGTTCACTTAAATTAAACTTGTTAACTCTAAGAGTGGCAACAGTTTCAAGTTTTCCAATAATGTCACCATTGAGAAGTTTTAAGTAGTGTGATGAGAAGACAATGTTTTTCATGAAAATATTATTCATGTGACAAACCGAGAATGATTTACGGCATCAATTAACTTTTATTTTATTTTTTTAATGAAAACGAAACAGAATGAGATGGAACGTCTGAGAACAGAAGACATTGGAGGAGGAAAGTGTTTCCTTAAAAACACCCTTATCTCACCTTCAGTTAAACAATGCTTTATCTATGTAATGTAATTTTCCAAACAGCTGAGCGGAGAAAATGACGTGTTTTAACCAAAGTTTAAAGCATGGTAACTTTTAAATAATTCTTTTTGATCAAGGAATCACTTTTTATCCGCAAATATTTTTATTCATGATCATTTCTGCGCTCGTTTGGAAATATGGCAATCCATTCAGTTTGCAATCTGTTAACCAAAACTCATTAATATTCTTTACATTTCGGCTTAATTTAGTACTTAAGTGAATGGACACTCAGGTGGGGAAAACCAATTTATTGTTTCTTGTGCAACCACACAGTAGTTTAGTAAAACGTGAAAACCATGTGTCAAATGAACTATTTGTAGTTGAAATTATGAGCCAATTGAAGCTAGACCACTATGGAAAACCTGGAAGCACTGGACGGCTGCTTCATTATATTGTGGGACTCCTCAGAAGTGCGCATCCACGATCCCGCCCCGCTAGATTCCAGGTTTTCTATGGTGGTCTACCTTCAACTGACTCATGATTTAAACTATAAAATTACTAAGATCTCCACAAAATACCCCTTTTGAAAATACACCATTTGCAAATTTTTCTTGAATTGTCTCTTACAGGACTCCTTGTCCTTGTTCCTGTTTTTATATTGATTGCTTATCCCTTCCCTTCATTTCAATATTTTCAACATTCTACTCACAGAAATTCCACTTCAGACTGGTGTTACATACTACTTATATCTGCTAACACAAACATCGTACACCATAGTACCACTACTGCTTCTATCTACTTATTGATTTACATTTAACACCTGAATAAAGTTCCACTTTTGAAAGAAAGTCTTTAACAGGGAGATTATTGTATATTAGGTCTAGGATATTGGAGGTTTATTAATTTAGAAGATACCAGACTAAATCGAGATGGAGCAAAGTAATTTTTCAAATAGGTCCATGGTAACCTCTGAATGTTTCAGTTCTCATGATGGGTAATAAGTTTCAAAATTTATCTTTGGGTTTTATCACATTTACAAATCTGTTTTAAATTGAGACATTAATTTTTAGCAAAGATAAAATAAAACCGTGAATGATTGATTGTGTAAGAGACAATAGTTAATTTTCTATTTCTGCATTTGGGTAACTTGAAGCAAACTGTTTAATGAGCACATATCTATCTCAACTCTTTATAATTCATAATCTAACCCTCAATAAATCTGTAAGACAGAAATTTTCCAGTGAATAATTAGATTAATAAATGCACTCCAGACCACGTTCTGTTTTTCCTAACAGAACTGAGAAAACCACTCATGATTATCTTTCATTGTTTGATGAATGTAGGTTAGTAGATGTCGGTGGACAAAGATCAGAGAGAAAAAAATGGATTCATTGTTTCCAAGATGTAACTGCAATCATATTTGTGGTTGCATTAAGTGAGTATGATCTTGGTCTAGCTGAAGACCAAACAACGGTAAGTTCTTCACTTTTAGCGGTTTGCGTAAATGTCTAACAATTCTTTAAACAACCAACAAACTTATATGTACTGATGAGCAAATTTTTAATTTGTTACCCACAAACATTTTAATCAAATAAATAAAATTTAACATGATGTCAACATGATGAGTAGGCCGCAAAGCTTTAAGCAAAAGATATTTCAACAGTTGATCATCAGGATGACAGTTTCAAAGTGGATCTAAACTTCTTGAGCAGGAAAACAAGTAAATATGTGTCAGTTTACATGTTTTGATTGCGTAAATTCACCATCAACTACCATTAAATCGAGGGACAGGATAATTCATAACATCAGTTACGGGTTTTCTAAGTCAAGTAGAAAAATACATACAAACTTTCTGTCTCAATTCATGATAGTTTAATAAATGGGGGTCCTTGCCATCTTTATTGAAAGTCATAATCAATTCCCTGAATTATTCAAACTCGTTGTTTTAAATTACTAGTTGACCTTTGAGCCTATTTGGATGTTGGCTAGGTGTACGATTCTTGACGCATATTTCATCCTGTTTGGGACTTGATAGCTGGACATACATATATGCCAATATTGACGTACGTGTTGAAATTAGAACTTATCACATATCACCTTAAGTACCGACGTTCTGACGACTATGACACTGAGGTTAGATAGTCACCAAGCTATTCGAGGTGAATGATGTTTATTCATTATTCATGAAATTTTTTTGATGAATTCCTAGTGAAAAAACATGAGAGTCGTAGATCCAACCGCTATCAGTTATTAACATATACGAATACCTGTAACGAAAGGGACATTTAGAAGCACTTATTAAAATTCTATGCATCCTAACAAGTATGGGTCGAAATTCAGTCATGAATATCAGCAAAGGAGAAATTCCAAGCTTCAAGAATCACAGTTAATTTCTTCATTAATTTGAAATATCTACTTGATGGTTTAGTTTAGTTGCCTGTATTCAGAGATTAAAACACAGACAACCATATCAGTCAGGCGTCATCTACTACATAAACATATAATAATTAAAATATCAAAGCTTGTGTTAAATGAACAGCCGATGCTCTTTAATCAGAAATTTGTGTTAATGAATAAAATAAATCAGAACGAATGGAGCTTATGGTGATGGCGTTCGTGATTTGTTACAAGAGGAACATGTAGTACTTGTCACGTCCAAAAAGAATCTGATATTCATTGTTCTGTGTACTGAGAGAACTATGGTTCACAAGCAGCCCGTTGAAAACATGATCGTCTTCAGAGCTCACTTACTACGTTTGCTGGGTTTGAGCAAAAAACGATAAATCCCCATTCCTTGTCAAATTTATCTTCACCAATGAATTCAAACACACTAGTCAATGTATTTTGCGAAGTCATGGGAATGGACTTATGTAGACTTCGATAAAAGCAAACTGAGGTGTTTGGATTTGAAAAGAAATCACTTGCCATTTTGTCCATTTACCTGGCAGTTAGATGACACAACACAATGTTGATGCGTCAAATGATTTCCGAATATTCTAAAGAAAGATTTCGAAAATAGCCCTTTATCATAAATCACTGAACATCAAATAACTATAACCCGAGAAGTGATTCATGAAAGATTGAATATTATATTGGGAACGCCATAAAACTTGACTTTTGACCTCAAAATATCATCACTCTGATTTCTTACTTCTAGTCGACTCACTTTTTTATCCCTTCCATTTTATCAATGTTTTCGTCTTACATTAAGTGTAGTTTGTCATAGTTTTTCTTAACTCAAGATTGTTTCCGACCCAAATGATCAAGATACAATTAATTCTAATGTATTTACTCAAAATTGATAAATAGAAACCATGGCATTGTTACATTAATTATACTGTTTCTTCCTATAACAAATGCTGTAATTTATTTCTTTAATGATATATGATGGAAGAAATTTTCTAATAGATAAATCGCAATGTCAGTTGATTTACTTTTCAAATTATAAATAACTGATGAGAAGCATTTGAATAATTTTAGTCCCTATTTATGTACTGAAAATTTTCATTTCATTCGATTTGATGAAAAGTACTTGCATTTCAAGCTTATACGAAAACATAATATTCAATTTCTGTATGCAGTCAAAAGGTTCATATGATTCAACCTAGTTATGCAGTCGATTTCTGTATTGTTCACAACTCTGAATTTGTAACCTAATTTAACCTAGAATATTTAACAAAATGCATCTACAAATTTTAATAAAAAGAGAATATTTTACCACTAACTTCGCCATCATCACCATAAATAACAATAAGCATAACAAATTAAAATCGATAAGATGATATTAGCAACACCAATAATAAAAATAATTTGATAGGTTGAAAATAATTATTTAAAAAATATTAACAACACCAATCCGTTTTCATCTGTTATTTCCAATGGTATGACAACGACACGAATATTTATTAATTGTGGCCGTTTATCGATCCTAGCAAGAGGTAAATGGTTTATTAAGTGCTTACGTAATTGTTCTTTTGGTCATAATCCATTCAAGATGATTGAAGTAAAAATTGAGGAACATATTTAAAACCTTATAGAATTACGATGACAACTAACTGATCGTTATAGACCATATAGGTATAGTAGTAAACACAAATCTAACCACTATGTAATGAAATACATAGATAAACGTTAGTGAACAGATCCTTTTATTGTAATTAAACTTGATTTGGTCTATTGTGAATGCTTTTTAAGTGTATTCCGAATAATTGATAAGTTTAGTGCAATACAAATGAGCCCCAGTTAAGATTATGACTCGTGTAGCCCCTGTTATTGAATATTCAATGCCAGTTAAATGAATGCACACGACATAAGCCACGGGATGAATTACAGTGATTTGTTAATTTTTCTCTGAATATTATTATTTAATGGAATATTTTTCTAGTTACTACTTAGTAATTTAGGATCAGAATATCGCTTCAAAATATGGGTAAATAATAAGATACCTAAATGTGAAAATTGCTTCGTTATGTGAGGAAGCATGAAGAAACAATAGTATTTCCTTTACAAGAAACATTTGTAGTTCACTCATGAGCACAAACCGTCTGTAAAACGTTAGAAGCTAAGTATTGATGCATGAATGTCTTTCCGAGATTAAAAATAATCAGCAAAAGCACTTGTTAGTATTGATAAAAAGTATTTTGATTATCCATAAGTACGTATTTAGGATTGAGAATTCGTCGATCTTAGATAGGATTCATAATGTCACTACCTGATCTGGGTATGGATTCACAAACAATGGTATTGATTCTGTAGCATCATCTACGTATAAATGTCATATTCTTTCTTAAACTATTCAAGTGATTAAATCATGGATTTATACACTAACGTTTGTTCACGACTTACAAATCGGACAAACGACCAGAGGAACAGTGAAATCAAAATTAGATAAGCCAGTAGGTGTCTTACATAACTGTCAATGTATTTTTAGAAATGAAAGTATATGAAATAATAATTTTTTAATTGATTGCGTCTGTTAATGCTTTTTTAAGATACCATTTTTAAATCATTTCTCAACATATTTCAGTCTTTAGTGTTTATTTAAAAATTAATTCTAATTAATTAGGTAAAGTCAAATTATTTTACTGTTAGTCATATGTTTACAGTAGCAACTGAATGCTAGGGTGTGATTTTATCACTTTAATAAGTCCATCAGTTGTTTAAATCTAATATTTCATGAACTAAAAGGATTGTGGTGTGGGTTACTGATATCCACATAAGTAGTATATGGTGACGGTCGGGCATTGAATGTATTTCAGTAGAAGATCGATAGGGAGAGAATGGAAACGGCAAGCAATTGGTAAGAAAATGCATGAACAATTATAATCGGAGGCTATGAACGAATATTTGCAGAAGGAACAGTCAAATTGAGACAACTGATTGTTATTTTGCAAATTAACTGCTCACTATATGGTTCTCATATTTTAATGAGATATTCGATTGTCCCCACTAGTGTTCTTGTTCACTACAAGATCATCGGTAAAAAAGTTAATTTGGAGATATTTTCTGCATCTTGTTTATTAGGTTTTCAACTGTGTTAGTATTTATTAGCCGTTATTTTCTATTAAACTTCACCTGGCTATTCCAGTATTTTTGTAGAAATTTATTTAATACTTCATATTTTCAGCTGTTGGTCTATGCATGAAGTATGCATATTTTTACTTTGTGATGTTTTTTAGTTTTAAGAAAATTTTTATACCCTTAATTATTGTTATTTTAGAATCGAATGGTTGAATCTATGAATTTATTTGATTCCATATGTAATAATAGTTGGTTTACTGAAACCAGTATGCTGTTATTTTTGAATAAACGCGATTTATTTGAACAGAAAATCTACCATTCACCACTGACAATTTGTTTTCCAGAATACATAGGTACGTTACTTTAATTATCTTGTCATTTCAATTCTGAATTATTACTTCCGCTCTATATATTTTAATGAGAATAATTAAAAGATACAGACTACATAAATTAGTAACATAAATTTATTTAAACAGTATCTTATATTTTGTTTCGAAAGGGAACATATTTTATATTATTATAAAAATTTAACAACATAAATGACGGTATAGAAATTATTTGAATACTCATTGAAACAAAAACGAATAAAACTATGGAAAGTATTTAAATTATGCGTCTCTGTTTTGGACTGGGAGATTTTGTGTCGCACATTAGTGTTTCCTGACAATAATATATTTACACTTATTCATTCCGTTAAGTTGTTAACATGGAATGAACAGTTTAAGTAGTCGTGGCTAATTTAATAGTCAGTGAAAAATTTAAACCTTATTCATCTATATGAAGCTTGGTATTGGCCGAATTATTGTATTTTAGTTTCACAAAAAATTGAAAGTTCCATGTCATGTAGTTCTTTATTAACATTTACTAAGATGTAATGTTATTTAATTTCAGATATTTATAGACCGAGTTTTGATAAAACTACTTTCATGCGTAAAACACAATCATTTAGAGTGTAACAGTATTGAGGTGATTTATGATAGTTTTGTCCTTTATTCAAAATATTGTTTTGTAAAGTACTCAATATGTAAGAAAAAAAACATAAAACAAGTACTCCTTGAGAGTTAGTAATTGTTTGTTTGATGACGTCTGATGATGCATCCAAAACTCCTTTAAGAAAGTATAATCTCTGAAGTGAAGATTTAATTTTAAGTCAGAATAATTTGAGTTAACGGGGTTGAATGGTCGAATAGGTATGCATTTTATTCTATTTAGTTATAACTTTCGGCTAAACTATTAGGTTATATATTGAAATGTTTGTCGTACATATGGCTAGAAAAAGATCACATGAACTGTTAATAAATGTAAAATAAAAGTTGATTGCACAATGTCGCGAATTGATTGAAATCAGGCATATAAACCATTTGATAACTGTTCAGTGATCTGAAGATTAAGCCTTTACTGCCAGAACGCAAAACATTAGTTTTATCTTCAAGGAGATTGAGGATACATACTGCTGAACAGTCAATTATCAGGGAAAAGCAGGTGTCCAGTGCTTTTCGGTTTTTAATAAATATCCAACCTGGGTTGATTTAAGGACCTTATTAATAAATGTAGAAATACTGACTGTTAGTAATCAAAATTAGTATGTGAAACTAAGCTAAGTATTATTTATATAAAGTATCTACTTATTGACATAATTGAATTCATCAACTTTCGTTTGTTTTGAAAACCAATAATTTTAAACTGGATGTAATCGAGACTAAACGTAATAGTTGCAACAAGTAGCTTCCCAAAATACAGTGTTTTGTTTTGCATAGAACAGGAAAAAATCTTTATTTATTATGAAATAAAAAATTTCAACTGCTTTTATGAATAAAATTTTGGTGTATCTTAATAAGTTTATATACTTAATTTTTGCATAATACACATTAGAAATAACCCATATTTGGACGTCACAATTGATTAAAAAAATGTAAGCTGGTAATTTAAGTTCAAACTAAATTTGCCATGGGTGCTAATATTTAAAGTTTATTTTTCAAAATGTGTGTCAGTTAGTTGTTCTTTAGTTGCTTTGTCAACCATCTTATTTATTTCTAGAACAAAGCAAATAAAAAATATATATTTCTACTAATTATAAAGTTATTTCATATGAGTCTATTCTTTTGTATATAGCTGACAGTAACTAAAGAATTTGTCAAGGATTTGTAATTTTTGACTTTAACTATTCTTATGAAGGTTGAAATCTTAATGTCGTTGAAAATTCTCAACTATGCAAAAATCATAAGCTGGATATTTATTTTTTTATAGTCATCATTTAGTAAGCTAGCAGGGTAGGAAGCTGCACTTTATCGAATAATATTAACAAAAATATGTTTTTATTCACCAAAACAACTTGTTTGCCTCACCTTAAAATTCTATTCACTATCCGTTTTGTTAAACAACTAACTTGACAAACTTTTAATAAGTATTTAAAATTGGTGTTCATAAGGCTTTCTTTAAAAGTATCAGTTTTGATTGTAAAAGGTTTTTCATTGTCAAGTTATATCAGTTAATTAATCTGTTAAGAGATAGGATTGCCTAAGTTTACGTTATTGCATGTTAGTTCCTTCTTTAAAGGATTACATCGACAAAACTTTCCTAAATCATACTTCCGCAATAATATTTATTGTGACCTGATTTATTGTCATCGCCATCAAATTATTAACTCTGTTATATGCCTCAAGGTCATTCCATATTACTATGAAACAGAGTTCTTCCTTTTCAGTTTTTGACTTCTCTACGGAATATAAAACTATCATCAAAGTACAGTCTTTTCTATCGCTAGTAATACGTGTATTATTAACGTCAAATTGTTATCGTGTGATAGACATTCACTTTTTACAAGTTCTTATTCTTTGAGCCGTATTACGATAACCTTCAGTCATTTGTAGATAAAATAAACCATAGACCTACCGGAAACCTATATATCCCAAACATTTTTGTAAAGATATAGCGTAATGGTTAAAAATGACAAACTTATATCTCTTAATCCTTTGTTTTGTCTCTGAGGAAGTAAATCGTAGGCAGACTGCTAACTAGTTCCAAAATAAGAAAAGATAACTGTTTGATGTTTCATAGTAACCGATCATTACCGGGATAAAATTTCTGTAAGGAATATTACTCTTTGAAAAATTATTTGACTGAAAACACCAAACTTTAATATAGACGTTTTAAGGAATTAAACGAAATTCTAAGTAATCGCTTAATTTCATGTTACATTTTGGAAACAATTTTCGAAAAATTGGTTATGCCATGAATTTTCTAAACCAATATTAATCATCGCATTTTTTCATTAGATAAATTTAGGTGCATACTGATGCTTATTCCAACAACGTAACCCATCAGAAATTAAGGATTTATTGACCATTTTAGTTAACATTTTAGAACATATATACAGGGACTACTAATAGTTATTTCTAATTGTCTAAATATAATGTTTGATCTGTTAGATAAAATATCAGCGAACTACTTAATCTCAGTGTTTTGTGTTGTAGATGTATCAATGTTTACTAAAACCAATGCTTTGTATATTCATGTCTTTAAAATCTACATCTCTCATCTCCCATATAACAATCACCAATGTTTATGACATAAAATCGAATAGTGTCATATGTTTTCTTGGTAATCCAGGAAAATAACTCAAATGGACTGTTATATATAAAACTGTAAAAATTCATCATATTTGTGTCATTATAAATTAAAAGACAGTTAAACTGTTTGGGATCTTCTATAAATAGATGAATTTAAATAGAAGTTCTGTATTTGCATTTATTTCAGTAAGGAGTATGTGATTTAGAAAATCATAATCCTGCAAAATAAATTACAGTAATCTTGTCATTTATAAATAAATGAAATATAGTCGGGAAACCAAAACCCTTTTAAAAATTTGTTTTATCACTGTTCTGGAGATACTGAAAAGTAGCTTTCAACCTAGTGAAAAAAGTTTTACGAAAATGAGGAAATATAGTCAAATATCTTTCTGTCTGATGAGTTTACGGTGTTAATTTGACTGCTTTTATGTAAAGCATCTGTATGTTGCTAAATATGTAACTGTGAAAAGTTAAATTTAATGTTTCTTGCCTGACAGGGTTGTGATTTATTTTTGATAAACCAATACAACCTTTCAAGAAATAGTAACTAAACATTATCCAATAAGTCTACAGTATTTGTATTTACAGCATTCATATATCCTCATTAGACCTAGAGTACAACAATCTCTTTTTTAGTTCAATGGAAAAGTTTTATATTGCCAATCATTGGGTGCTTTTAGAACTACTGTAGGCAACTATTGTTGGTAACTAACTGGAAATTCATGCTACCATTTCCAATGAACAGAAAATCACCCTTTATGCATTATTAACTGGTAGCTTTATTAAGATAATAACATTTTACTCGCAAGTAATACAAGTTTAAACCGTTAGGTTTGTAGTGGAATAATAAAAATTTATGGAACATAATTTGTTTGTTCAGGTGTAAAGACGATAATCCAATATAAAATGGTTCACTCACTAATATGAGTTGTTACAATGAATATCAGATAGAAACCTGTACAACAGATAACTTACAGATCTGATAAGAATGTTGTCCGACTGCACAGTAGATGTTTTAAAATACATATGTTATAGAATGTTTATATATGCGAGTTTTTAAAGGCTGTTGGTGTATTTCTTACTATATAATTATCCAAACTGACGACAAATGGAATTTATTCACTTTTATTTTTTCAGCTAAATAAATATCTATCCCTGATCGCATTGTCTTCTTGGGTAAACAATTAATCGACGTCTATTTAAGATGAACTTATCGTTTCAAGTTTTATTTACTAAAGTTTAGTTTACTCACTCATCTTAGGGCAAAATCTAGTCATTATTCCTATACTGACTACATATGAACTTAAAATTTTTAAGTTTTCCTAAGAAAATAGGTTATGGTTTTCTACCATTGCTGTTTTTATTGATAATAATTGAAATTTAGTCTTTTTGCTTGTTTGAAAGCTAATTAAAGCTAGTATAATTGATTTATATTGTATCAATTAACGAATATAATGATATTGTTGGTACAAAAGCTAGGTATATAGCTATAGTAAAGAATGTATTTCTGGTCATCTTTAGCCCGTGTATGGCTTATGACCACTGACAGTATGCATTGAAATAAGCTGTAGATTATCGTCAGTAGTATTCGATTTAATCGCTTTAATCGATGAATAATTTACAACATAACGAACAGGTTTACAAAATTTACTTAGTGCTGTGTAGAACACCTGCGTCACTCCTAAAGTAGTTCCGTCATTCAGATAACTGTTTCGAATCCACGTATAATAGCACACAAAAATTTACGTGAATCTTTTGACTGTAGATACGATGTTTAGTGTTTAAATACTCAATTGTGAACGATGCTAGTACAATCTAATTTTATCATTAATCTGTGATATGGTAGAATGCCCCTGAGAGGAATATCTGTTAGCAATCTCTTATACATTCTAAATATGAAGGTTGACACGCAGTTTAAGCTTTTATTCTTAAATAAAGGACGAAAAATGTTTGTGACACAAACACCGTTTAGTTCCGGAAAGTAGCCTTAACAACTGAAATTCAGAGTATAATCTTAGAAAATAGCTCAACTGATTAATTCACAAGTGACTGATAAGTAGACTATCAAACGGTCGTTCACCATTAGTAGTCGTTTCACAGTTTCACACTAATATTTCTCTGTGTGCTCAATATATATTTCTAGGTACTTAAAATAATATGTCTATTCTGAACGAATAAAGCTGTGCTTTAAAATAGGATTGTACACCTCTAACCCATAAAGAAGTAAAAAGGATAAAATTGATTTTATTGAAATCCTCTCGTATCATCTGAATGATCCAGGACTAAGAAACTTGTCAGTAAAGTAGGATACACTGATGAACATTTAAGCAAACCAATCTGTTTTCTTTCACTTATATCAACTAGCAGAAACAAAGAATAATGAATAAAAAACTGATGATAACAATCAATTAAAATAGAGTTGTATACTTTTAGACAGAAGCAGAAAATTGCAAAGTTAAATAGGAATTTGATATAGGTTTTCACAAAAATTAATTTTCTATGTACTTCAATCTTTTTATACGATAGTGAGGACCAAAGATAATACACATAGATTATTCAATATATTATCATTATTTTTCTATGTAGTAACAAAGTTCATCTGCATTTTCATAAGTTGTATGGTCGATCAAAGTATATAATTTTAATACAAATAAATTACAGTAGTTCCGGTTCAATGTTAAATAATTGCTTGTCTTCATAATATTTATGTAAAATTATTTATAAGGATGTATATATCAGTAGAACAATGACTCATAATTATCAGTTAGTTCAAGAAATCTTTGCAAGCTGAACTTGTAGAACGTAAACAGCAAACAGTTAACCAAGACCACGTGTTTTCATGGTGGTATAAAGGTAACAAACCTATACTATTTAGTAGAATTTTTTCGCTACTACAGTGAGTTGAAATCAAACGATAAATTTTGTTATAACCATGTAAAAGTTGTAATACTCTTCTCGCTCTATTACAAAGTTAAATTTAGTAACTGAGTATTTCATCATTGCATGTTTACTAGAGAAACCAGTAGTGAGGTGCACATTCAAAATTATGTTTACATGACAGTTGAAATGGCATTTGTAACTAATATAGTTAACCAATTGATGTTCCTGACATTCGGAAAATCACATGTTTTAAGTACCTTCAGATGAAGAGAACCTATAGTGGGTGAGTTGTTATGAGATAATGAATTATTAATCTAATCAGACATAAACACATATTGTTCACAAACTTTGAGAATCTGTGAATGTGAATGAGCTGTAAATATTAAAACTCGAATTTTATCAATGGAACGTTTTACATAGTTTTCTTCTCCTCCAAATGCGTAACCAGCTGAACAAGCGTAGGGATTTGCATGGTTACTGAATTGCGCTCCAGAGTACTAAGATCATTTTAGTTTGTAATATGTAAGCTATAAAAACCGTATCACAATATTAAACGAACAGATATAAAGTTGAACTTTCTACATTGTCATGATCATTTTATTGTTCTTTTGAAATGTTTATTTTTCATTTGTAACAAACATTTTACAAACGACTATTAAATTTGTTGATTGTTTACTTTGAAAACTATCATTTCTATCATTAAATATATTATTTATTATAGGTGAAAATAATTATCAAGAAGCTGGATTATATATACAGACAAAATTTGAAGCACTTAATAGACAGACAACAAAAGAAATTTATACACATTTTACATGTGCTACAGATACTACAAATATACAGTTTGTATTCGATGCTGTAACAGATGTTATCATAAGGCGTAATCTTAAATTAGATGGACTTTTATAAAATGTCTTCATATTTTTATTTTATATTTGCGTGCGCAAGCAACTTGTGTGAGATTTCATCTTTTGAACATTGTGTATACTGTTCTATGATTATGTATGAGTTATTTGTATAAACCTTGTGAAATATTAAAATTAGCTTCATCACGTAACTTACGACCTTAGTAGTAAGAATATTTGGGATATGAATGACTGTGATAAAAGTACACATGTTGTTCTCCAGTAAACTTACAACTTGTCTTTATAATTTTATGTCTTTTGAAGATCCTTATACTGTTGAGATTACTTTAATATGAATAAATATTTTATGGAATTTTATCCTTGTTATTCCCTTCCTTTTTAGAAGAACAACTGTCCAATTTTAAATCTTAAAATCTGTGTGTGTGTGTGCTAACTTCTCTGTATCAAATAACAAGCTCCAAAACCATTTGAAAGTTACTGCTGACACATAGAAATATAACTGAAAAAATTATTTTTCATCTGAATATTTTGAATTATCTGTATTTCATTAGTCATTGGGTATAAATGTAAATGGAACTGCATTATTTATAGAGATGCTTATAAGTCACCTGAAACGTTAAAAACAGAAAGCCTGTAAACTGACTCTCAAACATATAAAATTAACGGGTTTTTACCCATACAAATATTGATTCAATGAAATTTTCTAAATTAAACCCATAATTATAATGATTGTACACAAGGAATGATGCGAATATAAATGAACATATTCTTCTGAAAATATTTTTTTATAACCCATACTGTACTCGTCAAGTACATTCAACAGTATATTTGAAGGTAATTAGAGAACAAATGAAAATAATGTTGAGAACATAAAAATCACGATATGCTTTTTTCTAAAAATTCTAACTTCTATTTTAGTTCTAGCAGTTTCTGGGATCAATTTTTTGCTAAATGCAGCAGGGAAATGACGTGTTTATATCAGTTCAGTACATAAATACAATAAGGTTCGGATAATTTTACTGTTTGTTGTGAAGGAGTTACCCACATTAGACATTGAAAGTTGTTTGCATGATATTAATTATATATATATATATATATATATATATAGAGAGAGAGAGAGAGAGAGAGATCAACAAACTGTTTAGTTATCGTTTATTCTGAACATGTTGAATAAATCAGCACCTGTAAAATAAATATTTGGGGTCACAACAAATTTATTCATTTCTCCATTTTTTAAAATATTAGACAGCTAGGATGCAGCTGGACGATTTAGACTTCGCAGATGATCCGGCTCTTCTATCACACACTCAACAATAAATTCAGGAGAAGACGACCAGTGTAGCAGCAGCCTCAGCAGCAGTAGGTCTCAATCTAATCAAAGGGAAAAGCAAGACTCTCCGATACAATACACCATGCACCAATAAAATTACACTTGATAGAAAGGCTTTTGAGGATTTGGAAACCTTTACATATCTGGGCAGAATCATTGATGAACACAATGGATCTGATGCAGACGTGGGGGCAAGGATCGGCAAAGCAAGAGCAGCATATTTACAAATGAAGAACATCTGGAACTTAAAACAATTGTCAACCAACAACAAGATCAGAATTTCCAATACAAATGTGAAGACAGTTCTATTGTATGGGGCGGAGACGTGGAAAACTACGAAAGCCATCATCCAGAGGATACAAGTGTTTATTAACAGTTGTCTACGCAAGATACTTCGGATCCGTTGGCCAGACACTATCAGCAACAACCTACTGTGGGAGACAACAAACTAGATTCCAACGGAGGAAGGAATCAGGAAGAAGCGCTGGAAATGGATAGGACACACATTGACGAAGTCACCCAACTGCGTCACACAAAAAGCCCTCACATGGAGTCCTGTAGGTCAGAGGAGAAGAGGAAGACCAAAGAACACATTACGCCGAGAAATGGAGACAGACATGGGAAGAATGAACAAAATTTGGATAGAACTAGAAAGGGAGGCCCAGGACAGAGTGGGTTGGAGAATGCTGGTCGGCGACCTATGCTTCGTTGGGAGTAACAGGCATAAGTAAGTAAGTAAGACGTTACCAAAAAAGCTCAGATGATTAAGCTAAAAAGCAGTATTTTATATTGCTACATTGAAAACAAACATTTCTGATGAGCATGATACATATGAGTACGGATGGTAAAGTAGCAGATTATGAAAGAATATAATCTCTCTCCATTATAATCAGTTGAGAAATAACAGATAGTCATATATTTTGACTAATAAATATATTTTCACAGTTGAAATCATGAGTCAATTGAAGCTAGACCACCATCGAAAACCTGGAAGCACTGGACGGCCGTTTCGTCCTATTATGGGACTCCCCAGCAGTGCGCATCCACGAACCCGCTCTCGCGAGCGA
>NC_031495.1:17137395-17291297 GCF_000237925.1 Schistosoma mansoni
AATTGACTCATGATTTCAACTGTGAAAATACTAAATTCTCCACAAAACCTCCTCTGATTAATAAATATATGTTAATTGAAAAAATGTTGGCATCGATGTATTGAACATGTTATATCTAGAGCCTTGATTCTTAATATGCCACGAACTACTAGACTACTTGAACGATAGAACCCGCAACGTCGCAAAAGAGAAGACAAAAGACTATTAAGTAGGAAGTTTATTCCCCAAATCAGTGTCAAAATATAGCACAGAAATTTCGTGTATTTATAGTTTTTTGGCTGAATGTAAATCATCATTTCGGTCAACCAATAGGCACATAGGGGTCATTCTAATCCATCCAATGGGGAAGCTACACGTCGACATTCTAGAACATTCCCCTAGCAGTGATTGGATGGAATGTCTGTGGCTCTTCCTGGGCTTCTTAAGGCTTCCTAGAGTCTACCGACGAGCCGTCCTTACACCTCCCCTCTTTGAAGTTTGTGACGTATGACTTTCTTTTAGAATCTACTTGAAACATTGCTGTTGCTCTCCTTTTTCTGCTCAGCACCCTTGTCGGCTGTGCGATTTCACTTTTACGTTTTCTAAGTCGTTGGTTGCGGCATTCTTCCGGGCTTTTCTGCGTTATATCCACCAGCATGTGGAACGGTAGTCGTGTATCTGTCGCTGTTCTATGATCTTTCCTAATCTGATTAATGTGTCTGATACACTTTCCGTCCCTTTTCCGGACTAAATAAAGTACCTTCCCGATACGCCGTTCTACGACGCCTGGTTTCCATTTCTGACCGCCTTGATACCACTTTACAAGTACTTTCTCACCCACCTTTAAGCTGCGGTCGCTCGTCGGATATTCGTGTACAGGTTTTGTTGTTTTCTTGGGTGGTAATATTCTGTCGAATATCGTCCGGATTTTCCTTCCAAACATGCATTCTGCTGGTGACTTCCCTTCTGGCACCACCAGGTTAGGTGTGACTCTGTAGGTCATTAGGAATCTTCTGACCACCTGTTCCGGGTCACCCTCTCTTTCCCCCTTAAGCAAAGCTCTTTTAATCGTATCTACAAACCTCTCAGCTTATCCATTGGATTGGGGATGGTACGGAGGAGACTGAAGGTGCCGTATACCATTTTCACTGCAAAAACGTTTGAACGTTGAAGACATTAATTGAGTGCCATTATCCGTTACTAAGATTTCTGGGACGCCGAAACAAGAGAATAGACTTGATAATTTGGAAATTGTGTTCTCCGATGTCGTACTTTTCATTTCATATACTTCCGGCCACTTTATGTAGGCGTCCACAATGACTAAAAAGTTCCTGCCTTGTATCGGGCCGGCGAAATCCGCGTGTAATCTTTGCCAGGGACCATCAGGTTTCGGCCATGGTTGTGGTTTTACTTTCATTGGGTTCTTCGCCGCTTCTAGAGATGATTCGCAGCTGTGGCACAATTGTTCTATATCTTGATCCATAGAAGGCCAGTATGCGTAGCTTCGTGCCAGTGATTTCATTTTGCTCATTCCCGGGTGCCCCATATGAAACTGTTTGAGTACTCGTCTTCGGAGAGTGCTGGGGATAACAATGCGTTGGCCAAACATGATGCAAGAATCGACAATTGTGAGAGATTCTCGTCGACGGAAGTATTGTAAAATCTCTCCTTGCAATCGTCCTGAGGGCCACTTATTGAGTAGAAAATGGCGGATAGTCTTCAAGGTATTATCTTTTTTGCTTGCTTCTTTAATATTTTCAAATGTGATCGACAGGGCAGCATTTGCATTCGTTAACACAGCCTGAACTTCCGCTTCAGCTTCTACTGCGGCGACCAGTACGTCTTCTTCATGTTTTGCCTGGGAACCGAAAGGTTATTGCAAGAATTCTTCATTACATGTTTATTTATAGTGGTTTAAACTGTATTATTTTATAATGACCACATTATCTGCATTAGCAGTACAAGGATTACAGAAATACAAATGATTTTTGAACATATACAGAACATTTCAATGACTACTCAGCACATCAGCCTAAGAATCCAAGTCCAACGGGTATTAAAGTTGACTAAAGTTGAAACAGCTTCGACTCAAATTCTCTAACTCCCAAATGCATAATCTAATTTGTTCTTTCTATATATGTGTATTCATACAGACAACTGAACGAATACATTAAACAGTTTAAATCGATCATTTTAGGTTTCTATTCTTTCATTAGTAAAAGGTTGTCCGAATAATGCCTTCACGATAGCCAATTAAAATCTTTTATTTTTTGTTTAATTTTACACTTTATAGCACCTACCTACAAACATCAATGGAGATCTCAAGGAAAATTAACTAAATAACAGCTAACAACGGTGTTAAAGAAATACAAACAACATGAAATAAACATTTCTATATTGTTCACTTTTAAATACCCAATGAACTTTCCTAGATTTAAGCAGTAGTATTTTGTTCCGATGTGCTTAATAAATAAAGAAAATTTGATAGTTTTAGGATATGCAGTCGCGTTGCATAATTATATTTATGGGAAAAAAAGCACCAGGAAAGTTGTTTTTAGTTAAAACAATATAAAATATAAGTGTAATTGATTTTCTCATTTGAACAGACTGAATAATTGTATCTGAGCTGAAAGCGTTCAATAATCATACACTATTGACTTAGATTATTTAATTTGCTCTACCAAGTAAGTCTATTGTTTTGAGTGACGATTTTCTCCTAGTAGGAATACACTATTGACTAACGAATAGTCAATCTAAAAGAGGTTTTACGTAAATGACCTATAACAGTCAATCTGATAAGAATTAATTGGATTCATCTACTATTAAAATATTTTCACTAAGATATTTTTATCTCCAACTTATCTGTTTTCATAAGTTTTATGTCAATTATAACGCTTTCTCTGAATAGTCACCAAAGTTCATTATATAAATACATATATAACCAATGCGTTCTGAATATCTTACATACAGTTGATTTTGTTTGATAACGGACACTGGGTTAGAATCGACAATACATGGGTAGACATTAACCCTCCAGAGCCGTATCTCATTGAGTTATAGAATAACGAAAGACAAAGCCTGACCTGTGACTGCAAAGCTTGTATATTTTAAGAGGAAATCAGGCTCTTTCATATAAAGGTTTCCTTTAAATTAGTCGATCGTCAAGTTTAAACAACCATAACTTAGGCATATGTCATGTTGAATGAATGTCATAAAAGATGACTATATGTCAGAAATTGCTAGCATATCGTTAACTATTAGACAATACTATTATCTTAATGTTTTAATCCATAATTTCACTTTTAATCGCTTCCTATCATTGATGAAAATTGTTTTCGATTATACTAAACTTCATAATCAGGTCAGTATAATCTTTAAAGTGACACCATAAATTTGAATTGTCCTTTTCTTTATCAAGAATGTTATTAACTTTATAACCTACATATGAAACATTCGTTGTTCAATAAAGTAATTTTCAATTTTTCAATAATACGTTAAATAGATTCTAATATTTCAAATTTCAATTTCCTTTCTCTATTTTTAACAACAAAATACTTCGAAATTCTTCAATGCATAAGAATCCACTGTGACAGATTAGTCTCGTGTATTCTTCCTTATGAAAATATCATTTATGAAAATGTAATTCACAACTAACCTTAAAGTTAGTTTAAAGCAATTAGTCCCTTTGATAAATTTCGATAGTGTAATAAGAAGAGGAAGATTATGTGACTATATATCTTTAAACAACCTTAAATTACGTATCCCTTTAAAAATTCTTAAAGATTTATTACTTTTATGCACTGATAAAGTTCAATTCACTTTTGAAAGCGAATACTTTCGCGAGATTGATGGGGTCGCTATGGGTAGTCCGTTAGGACCATTATTATCAGATGTGTTAATGGCACATGTGGAAAATCTGTCTGAAGACTTAATCGAAAACATGTCACTTTATAAGGGATATGTGGATGATATCTTAGTTATCTGTGAAAGAAAGGATGATATAAACTGCTTATTGAATAAACTTAACACTATCCAAAACCACATCAGTCCCTCATGCGAAGAGGAGAAAAACAACCAACTTCCCTTCCTAGATATATTTCTAAGCAGACGAGAAGATGGCTCAATCAAACGATCCATTTTTCGAAAACCGACGTGGACGGGTCAATACCTTAGTTACTATAGTTATTGCCCTGTGTAAAACAGACGGGGTTTGGTAAGGTGACTATCTAACAGGCTTGATCGTATTTGCACAAACGACGCTACTGATGATGATGTTAAGTTGTTAAACAAGACACTAATGGGGAATGGTTATCCACCTAAATTTATCAATAGATGGAAAGTTCATGGCACAGTGAGACCTACTGTAGCCTAGGTGGAGAAAAAGCCTGTCTACATCACCTTACCATTTAGAGCCGATTGAAATAGCCTTTTATTGAAACAAAGGCTTAAATCAGTCATCAATAAAACGTATTGTGCAGCGGTCATTATCAAAGAAAGAGCGAGGCCCATGCTTCCTTAAAAACCTAAAAGACATGAAAATGATTGTGTCACATCCCACTCCGTTTACCAATTTAAACGTGTGTGTGTGTGGTCACACATACATAGGGAGGGTGGGTGAACATGTACCAAAATGGTTGCAAAAACAAATAAAATCAAATGACCCAATAAGAGTAGAGGATAGACATCCATCATCCTCTATCTCCAAACATATAATCGAAACAGGTCATAAGATTGATCTAAACTCGGCTTTTGTGGTGTTGTATAAAAGTGTAAAAGGGTGTATACTAAGGTTTATTGAAGCCTTAGCCATACGAAAATTCAAACCTCCTTTGTGTATCCAAAAACAGTTTGTTCTCTCCCTAAATCTACCCTGGTAATATTAGCTTATTACTATTATTATTATTATTATTATTATTATTATTATTATTATTATTATCCTTGTCTACTCTTACCCTCAATTTCCACTCTAGTTGACCTTTTATTTCTATATATAAATGTTCTTAACAAGTATATGTGTGATCAGATTGTTCGAAATGTATTGCGCTAATATATCACATAGTTCTGATAATCGTCTTCTTATTACACTATCGAAATTTATCTAAGGGACTAATTGCTTTAAACTAACTTTAAGTTTACTGAACTAGTCTTCAAACTATTCATATTGCATATTTCTAATTTTGGTTGCTATAAAGATGAGTTGCATTAAATAATAGTTTTGCTACTTGATCGAACTAGAAAATATCATTGAAAATATGATTTAAGTATCACAGTAATATCTCGAATTATTCATTGCACTTTCATTCAATTTTCTCAAAGTATTTCAGTTTATTGCATTTATATCAAATGTGTTGACCCCAAAGCTTGATAAATGTCAAAATAATGTTTTTTCTACAAGATTTGCTTTTAAAGTTTAGATAAGAGAAAGTTGTAGTTTCTTGAATTGTAAATAGCAGATTGAAAAAAGTGTACTCCGTTTATGCAGTAACATTAACTTACTTTCTCATTGAGTTTCTTTTACTAATGTGTATTATATTTATGCGAAAATATCTGACAGAATGAGAGTAACCTAGTTCAGTCCAATAAACAGTCTTTCACTAATGACACTTGTCACACAACCATTACTAAACAATATTATTTCTTTTCACTTGGTGTGTAATATTAGCCAATTAGTAAATTACAGTTTTCATTGGTAATGAAAACGTAGTCGGATAAGTTTTAGTAGAAACTGATTACTTTTACTGTCTTTCAAGTTAGAATTTGAGTGAAGGTGAATGAAAACAACACATAACAAACTTGTTGATTGAGTCAGTCAGTCAGCTACAACGTAGGACCAGGCACATATATGCATCGGTCCAAGTTGCCATACCTCGTTAGCACAACAAGATGAACACCGGATTCATAGAAGTAATTAATTTAGTGGTGGTAGTATATAAAGAAAGGTTGTATATAAGGATATAGTACAGGAAGGAAGAGAGATATGAAGCAATTTTAATCTCATAGTTTAAGGGAAGATAAAGAGTGTATACACCTACGCCATTGTGATCGATTCTGAGCCATGTCACCTAGAGTCTCCAACCATTGGTTACGATAGTCACGCGGACCCCAACCAGGTAGTCTACATCTGCCAACATGGCTCAGGCTAGAAGTTAGTGACTTCAAGCACTGATGTCATGTTTTGGTTTGGCCGCCCCTAACTCTCTTCCAACCATCCCCAATACTAGTCATCATAGCGCGTCGTGGTAATCGGTGTTCAGGCATACGTAACACATGGCCCAACCATCTCAGTCGATGAAGATTCATGACCTCATCAACTGATTTACCATCGTTCCCTAATACCCTGCGTCGAACCTCACTATTACTTACCCGGTTATCCCAGCAGATGCGAGCAATATTTCTAAGACATCTGTGGTCAAATACTAGTAACCTACGAGTATCTTCTACTCTTAATGGCCATGTTTCACAGCCGTAAAGTAGAACAGAACGAACTGCAGCGCAGTATACTCGTCCCTTAATTGATAGACGGATATCTCGTCTTCGCCATAGGTGACGTAAGTTGGCAAAAGCCAAACGAGCTTTTTGAATCCGTGCTGAGATTTCGTCAGACACCAACCCATTAGGGCTGATCAGACTTCCAAGATAAGTGAAGTTGTCGACGCGTTCGACTACTTCACATCCTATCCTTAGTTCGGGTGTTGACGCAGGCCAGTCCTGGAGTAACAATTTACATTTGGATGGGGAGAAACGCATCCCAAACATCCTGGCATTATTACTCAGTGCTAACAGAAGACTGCATTTTGTCAGCGTCTTCACCAAACAGGACTATGTCATCTGCGTATTCTAAGTGGCTTAGTGGTCCCCCTGGTAGGAGATCAATTCCTGTAAATTCAGTCGACGAGAGTGTTATTTCCAGCAACAGGTCTATAATGAAGTTAAACAAAAATTGGGATAGTGGACAGCCTTGACGTACACCACTTGAGGTTGTAAAATCATATGACAGTTCGCCATAAGCTCTCACTCGACTGATAGTGTTCGAGTAAAGAGCCTTCACAAGGTTTATGTACATCTCAGGTACACCTTTCAATGACAGACACTGCCACAGAATCTCTCGGTCTACAGAGTCAAATGCTGCTTTCAAGTCAAGAAAAACTATCATTGTCGGACGCCGATAAACGTGTCTGTGCTCTAAAACTTGACGAATGGTGAATATGTGGTCGATACAGCCACGACCAGGTCTGAAGCCAGCCTGATTTTCTCGTGTTTGCAGTTCACGAGTCTTAGTTAGGCGCCTGATAATTATTGAGGCTAGTATTTTAGATACTATGTTAGTCAGACTAATCCCTCTATGGTTATCGCAGGATGATTTTGACCCCTTTTTATATATTGGGACAATCAGTGATTGTGACCAGTTGGATGGGATTACATCCGTCTCCCAGATTTTAGCCAGAATATTAGTCAACTTAATCGCTAAAATTGGACCACCATATTTAAAGACCTCTGGAGCCAATCCATCTGGACCAGCTGCTCTTCCTCGTTTCAGATTACCTATAGCCTTTTGAACTTCAAGTAGGGTCGGGGGGCCTACTTCAATGTTCCATTCAGGTTTTCTGGGAATAGTGGGTAGTTGTGCAGTAGCTGAAGTCCAGCTGAACTGCTCCTTAAAGTGTTCCGCCCATCGTTCTAAACGTTTAGGTTGAGAGCAGATAAGGGTTCCGTCTTTTTCCGAGATTGTCTCACTTACACTTGACTTCTTAATTCCAGTTTCTTTTATTAGTCTGAATAGTTGCCTGGTGTTGCCTACAGCCGCTGCCTTTTCCATCTCTTTTGCTTTCGTTGCCCACCACTGCTCACGATCATTCCTTAGACTTTTAGTTAACCTAGATCTAATTTCTTTACGCTCTTCGTCATGTTCAGAGCCTGATGGGATGAGTTTACGCGAATCCATCAGTGAAATAGACTTAGAAGAAATCCATTGGTTTTTTGGAGCCCTATGGTTTAAATAACTAATAGATGTTACTGCTGTTTCCACAGCTGTTCGTATGTCTTTCCAAGCAGTATCTGGGTCAGTCTTGTTTACAGAACTGCCTAGATGTGAACTTAGTTGTTTCTGGAATTCACATTTGGCTTTTCGTCCTCCAGTTCAATCCTAATGGGTCTTCTTAGTGCACTTTTCCTGCGTCCATTGAGGCGCAGACAAATGCGCGCTCGCATTAAAGCGTGATCAGAGTCTAAACAAGTATTCCAATACGAGCGACAATCTTCTATTGAGCCTCTCCAACGATGACTGATGACAATATGATCTATTTGAGTCCATCGTTGGTTTGGTGCAGGTGGTCGCCATGTTAGACGATGTCTCTCCTTATGTTTAAAATTAGTGCTTGCCAAAAATAAACGATTGTCTGAGCATAGTTGCAACAGACGATCACCATTATCGGTTCGTTGAGCCGGAATACTAAAACACCCACCTAAATGTCTTTCTGTTTGATTTAAGCTGCCTAACTGGGCATTAAAGTCACCCGCTACGACTACTATGTCTGAGCGCTTAGCTTTCTGAAGAAGCTCAGAGAGCTTTCTGTAAAAGTCATCTTTCACCTCATCATGGCTGCAGTCAGTGGGAGCGTAGGCAGAAACGACGAAAAGGCAACGACGTGTGTCCCTATCCTTCCGAGTTCTTACGGAGCCATTTAGCCGGACAGCACACAGGCGACTGTCAACGGGGATCCATTCTAGTAGTGCCTGTTCTACCCTTGTACTTAGTGCTATGCCTACACCTGCAAGTCCACGAGAACTAGCCAACGGGTCGCCAGATACACGGAGGGTGTATTTCGTTGGCTGTCCATTTTGGCGAGGTGAGGTCAAGTGAATGAATACACTGGGATCCTGTATGCGTGTTTCGGAGACACAGCATACATCAATGGTACGAGATTCTAGGGTTTTAGCTAAGGAGGTCTGTTGACCGATTTGGCATAGGGTACGTACGTTGAAGGCTCCAATGTGTAGTTTGGAGCGAGGTTTTAGTAGACCTGGGACAGCGTTTCGCGCACTAGAATCGTTGGCCATGGTGACACTTGAGGAGGAAACCGGAACAGGAAGTTTAGTGTTGAAAGTCAAGGTAGAAGGAATAGTAGGAATTGAAGAAGGAGATTGATTATGAATACAGTGGTCTTGAGTGTTGTTAGAGGTATGAGGGCAGTTATCACTTCCCGGTTGCCCACACCGTGGAAGGGTTCTTCTAGAGGTACCTGAAATGAAACTATGTTATAGGTGATCTTGGTGACCTGAAAGCGTGACCACAATGTCCAAGGGACAACTGATTGAGGTCGGTCACACACAACCTTTTTGTGGGTAGTTTTTGTGTTAGCTCCGTTCTTCAAAGGACCTTACCGCCGGAGACGGATATCCGTGGGATAAGGCGAGGTGTGCATTTTTAGTGTCGACCTTTTCTAACCCCACCCCTCCTTGTGGGAAGGCAGCATCGCTGTCATGCTGGTTGTCTGAAGGAAACACCTTACTGCTGTCACACCTCTGTACAGTCAGCAGTACGACTTCGCCTTCGGACCTTGGGTTTGCTGCTTTTAGTCTCACCGCTCTTCAACCGACCTGTCTGGCATGGTAGGACCTCGAGGAACGATTGTTCCAGCCAGTATAGCTCGATTGTTTCATCACGATAGGCAAGCCCGACCACCACGTCAAGGTAGCAGCAACGGTTGGGTGTTGATTGAGTGAGTGAGACCAAATATAGTTTACATGAATAAGGAGAGATATTTCAAGTTTATGAAGATACTCAGAGGTCCATCATTTTCAGTGATTTGTGATGCAAATGGTACTGTCATTCCATGGGTTTTTATGTGTCACATAAGTTCAATGAATCGGTATTACCTATCACTGTTTATTAATATTTCACAATACAGAAAGTATAGTATATTTAGGACATTGTATCAAGAAAATACGGACAGTTTACTTTAGTATTAAAACTAATAATCTATGAAATTATCTAAGTTTTAAATCCACTGAAAATGAGGAAACACTGAATATTAATCCCGTCCCATGTGGAATTTAAACATATCGAGTGTAAAGCATTTATTCTTTGAAGACAATAGAAGATGATTGTGCAATATCGCGAATTGATCGAAGTTAGACATGTACACAATTGCACGCTTAGTTATGAAAAGATTACGCGTTTGCGGTAAGATGGAGGATCTTGGGTTGAGTCACTGGTGAAGTTGGGGATGTCCAACATCGAGGATCCCCATACTAGGACGTAAAAGGTTTCATGTGCTTACTGATTTTTGGTAGATGTTTAACTTAGGTTGATCCATGATTTAAAGAACCTCAGAATAAGAAATTTTCCCATGTGCATGTCATTTATGGAACACCATAAAATCAGATTGTTTTCATGAAAATGTATAGTAATTGAAAATAGATTGTTATTTTTGAAGTATATATGCATGCTACGATTTGAAAGTGTTCCACAGTTTGAAGGTTTTCTTTTCTACGGAAGTGCTGTTTCGTATCAGTGAGTTTTCACAATCACTAATAGTAAGGAACTTAAGATCTTCATCTGAAACCTGAAAGATTATGTCTGAAAAAAAGAATTTAATAACCTGAGTCCAACATTATTTTTACTGAGATCAGATAGTCCGTGAATACAATTTTATTTCACGATTTATGAAAAAGCACTATAATCTACGTTATTCCAACGCAAATAAGACTTCATGAATCAAAACAACTAATTGTTTTATTGAATAAAAATAAAGAGAACTAAGAAAAAAAATTCCTCGACAAAATCATTTATATTAGCTATACATTCATATTCAGAAATCTTGGTAAATGAATGAGATTCGTGTTACTGAAGAGGTTTTTTGTGATTTGACTTGATAAGATATTGGATTGTTAAACCAAATGAATAGAATGCTAATCGATGGATGAATGCAATAACAAAATGTGATTGGATGATGGCTGTTTCTTAGAATACACATTCAACTTAGGCTCCTGGGTGATTTCTAATCAAAGGATAGATTACTAGCCAGATGAATACTTTACATGAAGTAGAATAACCCACTTATACACAGAATATGAACATTGAGACTTGGAGAAACTATAAATTAACCAACGATACTTAAAAAGGTGGATCTTGGATTTGGACGCGAAATTCACTTATCCATATAACTAAATAGCATTTTTGCATAGTATCTGATGTCATTTCGTGATGAAAACACAAACTGGAATTCTTAATCCCAACTACTAACTCCTAATCTTAAAATCAATTAACTCATACTAATTTATAAACCTCTTTTGACCATAGTAATTCGATGAATATTGTCCAGGTCACTTTAACCTTGTTCATAGGTCGTCCATAATTTGTAGTCACATTCAAGATTTTAGTCTACAAAATCTTTGGTTGTAAATATGATTTCATTAGCTCCAACATGTACATTGAAGTGACTGGAATGGATGAATACTTGTTGTTGCCATACGTTTGCACTATTCGTGCGATAAGAATTACTGATTTAAAAATAAATCCTATCACTTTATTCTTATTCTATTCTAGTTTTATTCAAATCACGATATTTGCTCAAAAATTCATTTTTGAAAGAATTTATTAGAATTTGGTTGGTCCACATTGAATAATTGTAATAATTTGAAAAGATATTTAATTACTGGGCAAGTGTGTTGGTACAGTTGGATTGTTTGACTCACAATCATTGTTTACTTTTAGGTTATTGTATAAATGTCTAACCAAGAGGTGTTGCAGCATAAGATTACTAGGTGGCAGTAAACTATACTGATGACCCTTAACATCCTAAACCAATCAGGGAGCAGAGTTCACTGAAAGAACAGTTTATCATATAAAAGTATGACATTTACAAATGATTACAATGATTTGTAAGTTGTTCATCATAATAAACCAAATAAAGAATTAACTTGGGGGGTATGATTTAGATTCAGGGTTGAAGAATATTTTTCAAACATAATGATAAACACTCATAATTATATTTATTTAATTACAAATTTTAATCATATTTATTTAGTATTGAAAATGTTAGAGATCATGTTGTAATTTTATATACTACTTATTTCGATTTGCTTTTCCTTGTTTTTTCCATGCAAATCGAATCACTTTTTCATATTCGATTTCACTACCATTCTTTATTTTTTTGTTTATTAATTGAAGGTCTCAGTCAATAGACAATAGAAGGTTTCATCTAGTTCTCACTTAACCACATACGATAAAACCTATCCATAGTCGAATATGGAATTTCGCTCAAGCATCTAAGATCACCTACTTTTAACCCAGTAAGTTTGGTGGTATTGCTTACGTGTTCCAGTTTCTCATTTTTTGACATCTCTAATTGTGTTTCGACTATTAGGACTACATTTTGACAATATTTATAACATGTTTAGAGTCGATTAAGTCTTTGTTGCTTCCAAAGAATTAATTACCCTTGAATGTGTTGTAAAACAGTTGATTTTCGAAACAAAGATATTTATTTTGTATTGTGATTAAGCAATGTTTTTGGTAGTTGATAATACAATTGATATGAACTCTTCTGAAGTATTTAAAAAATTGAGAAAGAAAAGCCTTTAAATAGTATGCATAAGTTCCTCATTGTGGATAGATCTTTTATTAATTTTGCTTGTAATATAAATATATAACAATCAATCTGCATGGGTTTGCAGAATTTACTTGAACAATATGTCGAAAATTTTGCTTGAAGTAAACCCCAACCAATCAAACATTTACTCAAGTGATACTTGACCTGTGAAAACAGTTGAGCTGAATGTTTCTGAAAATGCTAGTAAAATAAAGTGTTCTTTATCCACTATGCAAGCGAAACAACTTTTAATTTATAAGATCATTCTGAAATAGGTAAATTCACATTAAATATCATACAAGCATTTAAAACAATTAGTCCCTTTGATAAATTTCGATAATGCAATGAGAAGACGAAGTTTATCAGAATTATGTGATATATTAGCGCAATACATTTCGAACAATCTGATCACACATATACTTGTTAAGACATTTTTGTATGAAAATTAAAAGGTCAACTAGACAGGTTAAGGTAAGAAAATAAATAAAGTACACAAAAACAATGTGATGACTACTCTGGATAATAAATCAGTATTACCAGGGTAGGTTAAGGGTAAGAACAAATTGTTTTTGAACACATAAAGGGGGTTTCAATTTCCGTATAGCCAAGGCTTCAATAAATCTTAGTATACGTCCTTGAAGGCTTTTGTACAACACTACAAATGCTGATTTGATGTCAACCTTATGACCAGTTTCAACTAAATGTTTTGCAATAGAGGAAGATGTTTGTCTATCCTGTGATCTTATTTCACCATTGGAATTCATTTGGTTCTGTAGCCATTTAGGTATGTGTTCCGCCACCCTTGTTTGCAAATCACGATTGCTCCTCCCTATGTACGTGTTTCCGCACATACATGTAAATTGGTATACACAATGGGATGTGACACAATCGCTTATGTGCTGTCTAGGTTTTTGGTGAAACATCGACCTTGTCTTTTCAATGATGACAAGTTGAGCTGCATAGAATGTCCTGTTTATGGCTAATTTTAGCCTCCGTCTCAACATGAGACTATTAGAGTCACTCCTAAATGGTAATGTAATATAAACATTATAGGTACATTTTCCTCGTACATATTTGACATCTATAACACCAGTGAAACACAGGTTTTAGTGAATAAAATTATCAATTGAAAAGTGCGGACATGAAGCAACTGCCAGAAGTTATTTTTTTCAAATTATGTGGGGTAATCTGTTATTATGTGCTATGTTAAATTATAAATAGAATAAGTGCAGACACCAGTTGCCATTTTAAACGTTTTAGGGCTTTATTAGTCAAATTTTAACATGTAGTGGTTAGATAAAATCTTCAACTCTTTTATAACTTCTTAGTGATAAACAGCAGATTCTAGTCTCCCTTCATTCACCGTGATTGTAATTTTTTTATTAAATACATCTATCCATCTAATCGAAACCGAATATTATTCGCCAAACATAACAAATGACCGCATAATAAATATAAGTATTTATGGTAAACATCATTATGACTGATTTTCGTATTCATTTTATTTCGGAGAATATCACATTTGTCTTTTTCACAGAAGTTCCAGGTAAACACCTAACTACAAAATCAAATCATTACATCATCGTATGCTAATTCTTACTAATCTGACTAAATTTAACAATAAGTGACAAACTGAAATATGATTCTAATATTTTGTCAACCTGGATGAGTTGGTTTACTCCCTGTTTCAAATGTAAAGAATTCAAAATAGATACTCTTATCCGATATATAAGCACAGGTTTTGAGCTAAATCTTTGAAATAAACATAGTTCAACAACAATTCTCTCATATGAATGTTTACAAAGAATTTTCAATTAGAATTGAGAAACATTAGCCTTTGATTCAATGGTCTATAAGTATTGTGGTCAATATGAAGTTCGAAAGTTGTAGATTTGAATCCTTGTATACGTGTACAACTGATGAGTACCAAATTATTCTTCGATTTTTCACTAATTCTCCAGTTAATATTGTACCATGACAAGAACTAACTTAGGAACCTTCATGAATAAAGTCTTTAATAAGAAAGAGAATTTAGTATACTTTCAAATAAGTTCCGCGAACAGGTTAATGAAAAAACAATGTTTACTTAATGACCAAAATACTTGCAACACATTCAGTAAGTGTCAGAGATTGTGAACATAAATATATATATAAGTACTAAAATTACTCAATGACAATGAAATGAAAAAGCAAAAAAATACACTTTAAGAAATCAATTCTGTTCATCATTGTTTATTTCAAATGAGAAAAAGAACGTCGAAACAGACAAAATAAAACAACAATAATGATGATGCCCAATAACTGATTAAAAAAAAATGACTTCAAAGAAAATTACATTTTTTTTTATTGCTGATTACAAAATTATGGAAAAAACGTTTTTTTTTTTAAAAAAAAATTGATATGTGTATTTGGATAATTTTTCGGTCAGTAGTGGTTTTCTTTTAAAGATGTTTATAAGTAGTAATATATTCAATCCATGATTTGAAATATTCAGCTTTGATCAACTAATATTTGTGATAAGTAGTTATTTATTCATTCTAACAAAATTTGTTCAGTTCAATTAATTAAGCTAATATATTTGAATGTATGGCATATGTAAAAAAGAACAAAAAGAAAAAGGAAAGCTGTCCATATATGTTTTATTTTTGTTTAAATTTTGGTTTAAATCATCACAACACACTAATATTTATGGATTTAATAATTTGATACAATCTCGTAAACGATCCACTTCAAGATTGATATGATCTAGACTACTTTCCAAACATGTCTAAAAAAGAAAAAAAATTTTTTTTGAAAAAAAAATGACACAAAGTAAATAAACAGAATATTAACATGATAATTAAGAAAAAGGGAAAAAAAAGAAATCAAATTTAATTATTTCACCATTAGCTAATAAATACATGATTATTTACAGTCAAATGTATTGAAATAACCAAAATGTAAATGAAAAACATCTATTTATAGTTGTCTAAAAATACCGTGGTAGGTTGTGCAGGAATACTGATAATATTCAAATAATAATATCAGAATACTGATCTAGTGTATGATTAACTTTACTGTGAGATTCGACCAGCTATTTACACTGAATGCACCGAGTATTGAAAAAAGTAAGACTATTATAATAATTTTTTTCGGCGAAACTTGTTAATCACCAACAAAGAAATTTTAAAATTAGACTTATTAAATACATAGATTGATGCAAACATAATTATTTATGTAAACCACATGGGATCGGAGCATAGTTTCTATGCGTGAATTCAGCTGCTAGATACTTAGCAGTGTAAGACAAAAGTGTGTATGACTAAATGTTAAAGAAATGAAAGTTATACATACACGTATTTCTTACCTATAGTAATTTTCTGTAGCCCCAGAATTTAGTTTGTTGACTGAATTTGGGAACCTGATTAAAAATTTGTTTTATTGAACGTTATTTTATATTCTACATACATTACAATCAGATGACAGGGAAAATTTACGGAAATAATTTGATAAGTGTTCTTTTGATTGTTTACATACTTTGATGTGATAGGAAGTAGACGATCTGTATCATCGGCTAGACTGGGACTCATTTGCATCCTAACTATTATCGGAAAAATTACCTTCTGTTATATTATTCTAGTGGTATCTTCTAAACCGCACAAATATTTTTCATAACTTCTTAGGTCTATCAGTGATTCCTTCTTTTGATGTTGACTGTGTTATGGAATTTATTTAGATTCTATGTCAGTCTGTTTGATTACAGGAATCAGTAAACGTATGCTATAATCCTGAGGTGATAAAAATCAACATAACGAGATTCTAAAAATAATGTCAGTTTGGTATTCATTTTGAGAACCGCTTTGTAGAAACTGACTTTATTCAATGCTTAATTCTCTTGAAGTTCATTAGAATGTGTTAATTGTAGTATCATGCTATAAAAATTACCTGATATAGAAAGAAATCACCTCATTCCGAGTAGTTCTTCTGAATTAAACTCAATTCAAAATATTACTTAACAATAATTCATAGTTTCATCTCTTTTTATTTTCAAATAAAACTGTCAAAAAAAGTCATTTCTTTTTTCATATGTGGAATCATGGTTCCTTTCGCGTTGAATAAACACTTGAAAAACACATTAACATAGTTTCTAGAACAGTGTCATATCATTTTTATTTTTCTTCATCAACTATACAAAACATCACATACTTTTATACTTTATATAAAAAGGTTTTTAAACTATAGAATCTTGACTATAAAGATTAATGAGAGTCATTAAAAACAATTACATTCATCTTGAACACTATACAAAGTTGATACTTTTACATGATTTAAACTATTAATCAAAAGTTTATTAAACGATTTTTTATTGTTTATAAGTGTGAACATATCGAAAATTCTCAGTTTAGATCCATCATCATTACTGACAAATCTAAAAATACAGTTTTTTTGTATTTTTACAAAGAGCTGGTTCTAGGATATTCAATTATGGTATTTTATGGAAACTATTATTAATTGAATAATGAACGTTTCTAAACTATATTATTCACTTAGTATTACTTGTTTGAATCTTTTCATTGATGTTTAGGACTGCAACTGGTCAATCTCTTATTGGCATGTGTGCATACTGTGCGTATTGTCTCGATATGTCTTTATTTCACAAGCATGGTAAGCAAAGATGGATAGTGGCTAGCAGTGGAATCAAGGACGCGTGTTTCGTCCTATTTGGGACTCGTCAGCTGGATGTACCTGCATCTCAGAGTTGATGTCCACTCTGGGACTCGAACCCAGTACCTTTTTCGCTTCAAACGCCATCACGTTATTCACTCAGCCACTGAGTCCTGATAGCCACTTGCTAGTGCATTGTGGCGAAGTTTAAATTCCCTTAGTATTATTTGTTTGAATCTTCCCCTTGATGATTAGGACTGCAACTGGTCAGTCTCTCAGCTGAGTAGATAACGCGATGACGTTTGAAGCGAAAGGTACTGGCTTCGAGTCCCAGAGTGAACATCAACTCTGAGATACAGGTACATCTGGCTGACGAGTCCCAAATAGAACGAAACACGCGTCCTGGATTCCAATGCTAGCAACTATCTATCTAAACTATATTATTTTTATTGATGTTAAACTATTTGATTTATATTTGAAAATTAAAAATATATTTGGTTTCTTAATAAAATCCGTTACCTTAGAAACCTTAACATTAATTTGACTTAAATAATTTGAACTTACGCTTGCTTATAACTATTAGATAGAAAGTATAAGTAACAGTACAAGAATCGGTGAAGTAAAAACACTTCTGTAGTTGATTGTCTGAGAAATCGATCGTTTATAATTGGATGCAGTACATGGATACGATAATATATGTTGAATAAAACACTAAGGACTTTATGATAATGATGGTTAAGAAGAAATGTACATTCGTTATACATAAAAAATAAATTGAATTAATAATTCAGCGAAAAAGATAATGAAGTACTTTAAACTGTCATACTCCAAAAATCCAAAATTTTTGATCTTTGAACTAAATCAATCAGAAATTAGAAGTGTTAATAGTTTTTCGAATATCATTTAATATAATATCGAAGTATTGATGTGACATAAATCGAAATATGAATGAACAAACATCGAATGAGTTTACGTGTTACAGATAATTTATTAACTTAAGCATGTGGAAAATGAAATCGAATTCTCATAAAATAAACAGGAAGCTATTTAAGATGGAAGCTTAATTCTCAGATACAAGTATAATGATTGTAGCTGAGACTAAATCTAAGGTTCATAAAAACGATGTAGCTAAGTAGCGAATGTGATGAAGAAAGACTACTACTTTGATATTTTTTCAAATGAAATTCATATAAAACAGTCAGTACACATTAATCAATGAAGAAAAATAAAAAAGGTAAATATTATGTAAAGACATTATTCGTCACTTCATACTGCTTTATTATTCTGCTTGTTACATATTCTTTATATTGAGCTTAGGATAGCTGGAATAATTCTGTGCTTTTTTTCTCTTTGATACCTGGCTGAGACATTATTTTAATAATCCGATATATAAAAAGTATACATTCAACCTAATAAAAAGATAATCGTAGTTTTACAAAGTACAAATAAATAATTATGAACGTTTCTTCAGATTGTCTAATAGTCTGGAGATACACAATTTAGAATACTTTCATTAATTATCTGTATTTCATTAAAACAAGCAGAAATTGTAATGTCCCGTTAAACCGTCATTACTTCGATTTAATATGTCGATCAGTATTAACGTTACGATGTGCAAATTAAATAACACCATAAATTTTTAATAAGTCACTGAAGTAAAATATACAAAAAGGATTATTTAACTGTTACATAAATATATCGATGAAGTTGTATAATTTTACATCCAGATTATGCAACAACAAGTAAGAAACACTTTTGGTAAAATGAAAAGTTATTGACTGTAAATAAGGATTCATACTGCTATTATGTTTATTCATTTTTCTACTTATTTCAATACAATACAGTACTAGGTACATAACCCAAGAGACGTAATCAAATTAGAATACTTCATTAATTTCAAATAGATTTTTATTGCAAACAGACATTGGTTAGGAAAGTGTATAAAGTCAGGAAGGATAGCATTAAAATTCCGAAACAAAGATAGACTTTTACTGAAGAACAGGGAACCCTGTACGACCATTTCGTTCTAGTATGAGACTCATCAGCAAGTTGTGTCCACTGAATTGCAGATTGGAATCGAACTAAACACCTTCAGGCTTAAGAACGGATGCTTAAGCTCTAGAACCCTGAGCCGGCACCCAAAGGTGTTAATAACTAACGTCAAAAGATCAATGAATTAGCACAACCGTCTAACATCGTCTTTGGTGAATACCTGCCACACACCTTACGCAGTTGAACTCCACTAGTCAAGACTTCTTAGGGAGAATAGAACAATCGCTGTAAAACGACCAAACTAACCTTCCATAAAACCACAAAGAATCAAGTAAACATGTATTAGTCAGGTAAAACACACTGAATTCTTATCCATGAAATGTTATCTGAAATCAGTGAGTCGGGAACAAACAATCACGATCATCGATTTCCATCAATATTCAATAAGTTTTGATAGTCGTCCAATATTTTCGACAATACTAATCTCCTTTTTCAATATCATTTCACGTAATCACTTTTATAAAATGATCCAAAAAATGAGTTATACCTTATTTCACGTTTTAAATTATAGCGTAAGAATAAATGTGTATATAATCACCCACAGTTCTTAGTACTGTGTGGAATCTTTAATAGCAACTAGAAGTAACTCTTAAAAATAAATAACCTTGGTGATTCAGTTTTATCTCACAAGAAGTCATAAGTGCAAACTTTTTAAGACGTCATAACTAAAATATAAGAACGATCGAATGATACAAAACGAAAAAAATATTTTAGAACTGGATTATATCTCCACTGGACCGCCGTTTTCAGATTCATAATCACCACTTTAAATGCTCAAAAGACTATCTATTAAGCTAGAAAAACGGATTATTGTGAAAAATGAATTACACGGAAATGCTTTTATTATTTTTATATCATGTTTTAACAATCAAATTAAAAACAAACTCTAGTTTAAATTCCCTTTCAAAAATATCTTATCGAATAGAACTCATGTGCATTAGTTTACTACTGATTTCCGGCTTTTAGTGACAGTACAAGACTGTTGTAAATGAAATTTGTTTGAAGGAGGCTTCTGGTTTTCATTAAGAAAAAAAGTAAAATATCCACTGTATAGATTTCATAAACGAAAATTTAAAACATGGTAATCTAAATATTGATTATAACATGTTTCTATCAAGTTGAAATCAACAAAACAAGACTAAAAATCATTATTTGTATGTTGGAAAACTACTGGCACAGCAACTACTACTAATACTATTACTACTGTTACTATAAATACTAGAACTGATAATAAATGCAGTTATAATAGCTACAGCTTTGGCATTTTACTATATTTTACCTCTTTTTTATAAGAACGTTTGAAATCCTTGCATGATCGGCTTGAAAACAATTCATCCTTTTCATATTCATATCAATATCACCAATCAATTATTCAAATTCAATTTTATTGTACGATGGATCGTTCCATTTATTAAAAAAAATGATTTTATCATTCATTATCAGCATTAACATTATCATCACCATCGTGAATATTAACATTCCCATTTTTTATAATAAATAATAATAAAGTAGTATATAAGATAATTTTTTTCCAAAGTTAAAAATTAAATAATAAATACTTAACAGTGGTGAAATAATCAGAAGGGGTTTTTTTGTGGAGATTTTTGTAATTTTAATAGTTGAAATCATGAGTTCATTAAAGCTAGACCATCATGGAGAACCTGGAAGCACTGGATGGTGGTGAAATAAACTGATATTTGAGCTTTTTTATTTACATCTGAATTATTTCGTCGTTAATTTCATTAGATTACGTTTTGAATGACAAATTATTCAATGGTTTCGTTTTTAATTTTTATTAATTATACTACTACTAACCGATATATTTTATAAGAATACCTTTCATAGCTAATTCTAAACTATGGTATTAGTATATATATATATACACATGTTATCTAAATATGAAAGTATATCACTTTTACTGCAAATAAAATTACATTTGTCTTAAAATAAGGTAAGGTGAATAAATTAAGGAAAAATAGAATAAAAAAATAAAGTATATTATACATATGATCAGTGTATATAGATAGATACAATATCTCTTTAATGTAAGAAATCCATGATAATAACTACTTATTATACAATCAATAGTATAAATGCTCAAAATGATATCTTTTTTCTATACTTTTTTAATTGTTAATTAAAAATAGTTAAGTAAATGAAGAGATTAGGTAATGGTAAACACTTTTAGGCAAAATTTAAAACAAACTCTTAGTTATTAGTATATATAATATTAAAATGTATCCTCAGAAACAAAAGTGGTAATTTATACATGACTGAGGTTTGCTTAACGAAAGATTTTTCATAACATCCTTAGTACTCATAATTTGAACTATTTAGGCTGTAATCATGTGTGTTCACAAAACTGTTCATTTTATCCAATAACTTTGAAAAGGTGTTGTATTAGCTTGATGTAATTTATTCTTCGTTTTACTATTTCACTTTTTGTTAGGTATCATTACGTTACAATGTGGGAACATAAGCGAGTTTTGGGCAGTATTTATCAAGAGATGACTAGTGTTTGAAGAATAATATTAACTACTAAGCACTGGACAGATGTCTGATCTTATAGGAGAACTCTCCACTAGTGATTTTTCTGAAAATAGGAGCCAGGAAATACGCGTCAATATTTATAATCTTTGATAATTTTGATTTTGATCATTTTTTGAAAACGTCCAAAGTGAACTGCCTAATAAACAGTTTGAGTTCCTTAAATCACTGCCATTCTTTTAAATATAATTTCTTGTCCAATATCTTGCATTTATCAACTATTCTAACTGTTAAAAGAGGATTCTTACAAATTTTTATCAAAGTTTTGAAACCATTCTTTTAATTGCAAAGATATATGATACCTAGTGTTTAAGGAATAAATCTCCTGAACATAAACTTAACAAATAGCTCAGTTTTGTAGATGATATACCCATACATAACCAAATCTCTGTTAGCTTAATACAATGCTTAGAAGGGTGTTTCAAATATTCATATAACCTTTACTGAAAGAAAGGTTCAAGGGAATTTTAAACCAAGTTTTGAACTAAAACGTTTTCAATGGTCAATTAAATTATATTGAACAGTCGCCAAAAATCAAACTGAAAACTAGTCACACTATTACATAACTCATTAGTTTGAATAAACATTACTACTGATCTTAAAAATAAATTTCAAAACTGAATATCTATTCACCAATTAAATATTCACTTATAATGTCATCTAATGTTTATCTTCTGAAGTGAATATATTAGACCTACCTCATTTCGTCTTACAAATACAACATAAGTAATACTACTTTACAATGATTGAATAAATTTTAGCATTTTTATGAAAACATTTCTTTTGTTTTCATATGTGTACATTCACGGAGGGTACTTGACTTGTATGCAGGTTTTACTACTTTTCATAAGAAGAGGATAAATTTGAACTGGGGAAAATTATGATCCACTTAACTAAGCTAATTATACTCTAATGAATTTCATAACTAAATCATAGAAATCTTCACATCTTCATACTAAAATAACTAGCAAACGGCTGATTTACTCATGAGTAATACTTTTCAAAAGTATGTAAAAAGCTGACGGTAATAAAATATTATAAAATCATCATGACGTTTCTATAACTTGTCACTTTTTGATTTAGCTAAATAAACTGACCAAAAAAATTACTTTTATGAATTAAAACCTAATCCCACATACTTTTTCTGGAATTTTTAAATGATGTGATGAATATGATTGAGGAAAATAAATTCGCTCATATTCGTTATCCATACGATTGCCATGACGTAAATAATTTGTAGGTTGCATATCTCTTAGACGACGATCTGAATGTGCGTGAATAATATGAGGTTGTCGATTTAGTTGACGATTCAATTTCACAGTGGAGTAAGGTTTTGTACTTAAATTTTGACAAGATGTATAATAATCTCTTTCCAGTGATTTTAAACGTTTAGAATTATGTAAATGTCCAAAACTGGTACTTGGTCTAGCTGAAGTTGGTACAGGGTATAAATCATATGATCTGTTTAATGCGCATTCATCCAAATAACCAGAGACTGATGCTGGACGATGTCTATTAAATCGGAGGCTGTTGGTACTGAATACGGATGGCAATACAGGTTGATCAAATACTGAGATAAAAAGAATTATGGTACATCATTCTGTCAAAGGATAGAATTCGTACAATTTTAAACCAAATAAAAATTAATATATGTCATCAAAGTATGGCATAAATTTTCCCTTACTTTTCCATTGTTATTCAGTGTATATTTAAAAGTGTTATCACTTGTTAAATTACAGAATTTAGCAAAAGTAAATATTCTGACCGATGACATTGGATGGACCAATATTCTCTGAATAGCTGCTTACTGTTAATAAGAACTCCAATTTTCTACTCATTGGGATATTACTATTATTTGTATTCAAAGAAATATTATGAAGTCTGCTTTAGAAACCAATGCGATGAATACAATATTAGGAATAATAACAATCACAGCTCACAGAGAACTATTTATATCCACAATTTGCAGACCAACTCGTTTCAAATACTTTTGCTAACAATCATACTACTTTTCTAAGTAATACAGTAGGCTAACAAATTACAGTAAATATTATGTGGTACAGGTACATTTACAAAACAGAAAAAATGTGATTGTCGACTAGATTCTCAATCCAATTACAAACAGTAAACTAGAAGGGCTCTTGAATATTGCTAAGCATATTGCTGTAGTTTCTGTTTGTCACCGGACTAATAAAAGCCAGCTCTCTCCAACACACACCTTTATTTCATTTAGAGTGCCTACAAATCTCATAAGATGTGGCTGATTTCACATGCTTTTCAAACTAACGGGGTAATAATCAAAAGAGATAGTTTTTACTTAAACTTCATTAGTTTTGTTGAAGAAATGGCATGAACGTTGGTTGAATTTTAGGGAGTACTTTTCGTAAATAAAATTTTAGTTAACGTTTTTAAACTTACTTTTCTTATATGTATACTTTTTATGTGAATGACTGGTATGAATTGCTCTTCTTTTTTTTTCCGTTGATGGTGATCGTCCAACAACGACTTGTACTTGAGATCTATGTTTTAATGACTCATCTTCTGTAGATAAAGCATCTTTCTTTAATGACTTTATATGTTGACTAGGAGAATATTGATAATCTGATGCAATACTCCATTTTCTGTGGTAATTATTAGTTGAATCCCTTGGTTGTATCTCAACATCTATATCATCTTGTCTAGTTGAATTATTTAGATCTACTAAAGTATCCGATAAATCATCCATACTTTTTTCAACTGATCGATGCTGTATTAAATGTTCTGATTGATGATGAATTTCTTCATTACCAATTGTTGTTGGTGACAAATCAATATTTTGATCATCAAGTGAACCTTTGTGATCCTGTGTATTGATATTATTTTCACTTATTTTTGCACTTGTTAAAGAGTCTGGCATGTTTTTGTTGGATAAATAGTTCTGTTTTTTACCTTCTAATAATTCTACTGATCCGCTGACTTTGAATACTTCCGATTTTTGTGGTATATACGTATCAGAGTCATCTAAACTTTGATTGATACCAATTAGAGTGTTTTTGTTCTGTCTTTCATCTATTGATGCACTCATAGTGTAAACCTTTTGGTTTCGATCTAATGAACCGAAGTCACTTAGTACATATTCAGATTCATCACCAAGTTGAGTATGAAGTCGATTTATGGGTTCATCTTTATGAGATGAATGTCTGACAATAAATAGGAGTGAATAAAAAACTAAATGAATTGCACAGACCAAGAACAAAATTACACAAAAATATTAAAATCCAGTATTTTTCACAAGTACCAACTACAAATTATTCTTACAGAATATGAGTGATAATGTGTTGAGTGAATAATTATTTCTATTATACATCGACTTATCCTTATTGTATAATATATTAAAATGACACATGGTGATGATTTTAGAATTTATGTTAATTTACATACTAGGGGATAAGTAACATGTAGACATCGAGCTTCAATCCAGATTCATCAGGATTTATTCCTTAATTTACCGTTTTTCTGATTTAAAAGAGCTAAAAAGAACTCCCAAGAAAGACTGTAGTGTTATCTTGATGCTGTAAGTAAAGATTAATGTTACGTAAACTATATTTTATTGATAGGTTCCTTTCTCTGAACAATTACCAGTATGTTCCATACACGCAATTTCCAAATTTATAAACAAAGTACACATAAAACACTGTGGGGCATGATCCTCAAAAGATAGAAACTTCAACTGTTCATAACCAGAAGATTAGGTATGATCAATAACTTTTTCATTCTGTTTTACGTTTATGAAATTATTTCAGATGTTCTAATTTACACCTAGCTGAGAATTAGAAAAATTGACTTTGCCCACTATGTTATCCAGGAATACTTTGTCATTTATACGAATTCGGTGTTTAAAAGTATTAGACAGATTAAGATTCAGATTGATTAAGTGATACCGTTAATGATAGTTTGTAGCAGAATTAAGACTATAGTCTGTCGGCTGACATAACAGTTTATACTTGAAGTATAGTTCTTAATCGCCTGTCAAGTCATTTTACACTACGCCTACTTGACTTAACAGGCCTTGTTCAAATTATTCGTGTTTACATTTCAAAATGAAGATGAAATAAACCATTGTTGTTTTATTATCTGTAAAAGTTGTTCGTATGCAAGAAACAAACATTTTAACACTTGATAACAAGTATCCGCAACAGTTAGTGATGTTAACCAAAATACGATCTAGTACTGAAAAGTCGTAGTTAACAAATAGAATTGTTTTTGACTTATATAAACGTAAACTATGGAACTTATATAAAGAGACTGATTGAAACCCGAAAATAAACATGTTGATTGTTTTTGACACAAACAAACATACAAGAACTGATGTTATATCACTTAATAAAAATATTCTATTATTTACATTAATAAAAACTAATTATTCTTACTTTTGCCTATATGTGTATTCTGTTCGATTTTTTAATTTATGTAAGGTTGATTCCAAATGTATAATTTTCCGTGAAAGTTCATTTTTCTCTAACAATAAATTTTGTAATTGACGATCTTTTTTTGCATGAGCTCGTTCTAAAATTCTTATATCTCTTGACAAAGTATTATATTCATCTTCAACACGTTGAAGTAAATTTGACAAGTTTTGCTCTCTTATTTCTGATTCTCGAAGCTGAAGTTTAACAAAGTAGCGAAAAAGTCAACAAGAAGCTTCAGTTTCAACATTTTACTAATTAATAAGTGCAGGTATTTACAGTGCCATGGTTGTTATAATCAGGAGGTCATTGGATGAGACTCTAATTTATGGACGACCTTTGAGCGACGTTAAAATGACACTGAGATTATCCAACTACTAACCAGGACCAAATGAAGGTTATAAAAGTGTGAGGAATTAGAATTATGATTTACAGTTGATGGTTAGGGTCAGGAATCAGATTAAGAGTTTTTATCACGAACTTACATCAGCTAAAGAGCCAGAACGCTATTTGGCCAAATAGATAAATGAAGTTCGCACCCAAATCCAAGACCTATGATTTTATATGTAATTTGTTCGTCCATATATTAGAGTCTCGTCGGTCTTTGTTATTGTAAGCAGAATGACGACAAGTAATATGTTTCTTTAAGTACATAGCAATCATGTTGGTTAATTAGTTATTCGTATATGTAGATTATGAAAATTCGATCTTGAAACATTTGTAAACTTTGTGCACAAAGCAACTTATTGTTTAATCAATGGCAGACTCAACCAAGTTAACCTTATCCAAAATCTAACCACTAATCAGAGTCCAGAAAGCCTCTGAAAACTTTTATCTGGAAATATATTTTACTGGTTCATTTTATCGTCGAATCAACGCTTCTCAATCATCACCTTTTTCTGTTTCTATTAGTTTGATTCAATAATTTCGTAGGCGGCTTAACAAAACAGATGTTTTGAGGCCAGAAACACCACAAAGCTTGGTCGTATTTGAGTAATAACGTTAATTCAGTATGAGAATAGGTTTCCCTTAGATTCGTAAATGAACAACGCTTAAAATTATCAGTATGCCATAACCATGATAGGAGATAGAACTAAGGAGAAATAGCTGAAGGCACCAAATATACACTATTACAAATATTCAAAGTCCAACTGTAAGTTTTCCTGGTATAACGAGAAATCTACTACCTTAAGTTAGCTGGTTCCAATCTTCAAAATTAGGTATTACTTTTTCATTCAAGTTGCTTTTTTGTAACAGTTTAGATATTCAATAAAGAAAGAATAGTACAATGATAAAGTTTCTAACAACTAATGTCAACATATTGCTAAATTATTTTTCGAGCAAATATTCTATAAAATAATAACCTGTTAAAGTATTTATATGAGATATAAAATCATCAAGCTAGACATACACAACTGAAATAATACATAAGGTTAAATTAAAAATGCCCTTTATTGTGTTATGTAAAAGTGGTTTAAAGAAATTCATTAGAAATGTTGAAGTCTCAGCTACATAAAAATACAAAATAACTAGTGTATTCAAATGCAGTTTATCATTTAAATTGAATCAAAACTGATAATGTTAATTTTATACAATTGAGATCATAAGTCAATTGAAGCTAGCTTCCAGGTTTCCTAAGGTGGTCTAGCTTCAACTAACTCATGATCTCAACTATATAGAATTACTAAAATTTCCACGAAACCCCCTTCTGATAATGATTATGTTGAATTCGTTTTTCAATAACGATTACTATTTAAGTTATATGTTCCTTTATCCTATTGTTCCACATTATCAAGTCTAAAATCGTTTTTTTTCTCATCTTCACATTTTAATGAACTAAATGTATGACCAGTGAAATGTAATAGATAAGGTATAACTCATGTGATTCTCATAAATGTTGTTTACTTGTTAAATTACCAAAAGTGAATATCTTGATTTATATTAAATGAATTTCTCACTAATTTAAATCTAAGTACAAAATCATTCAAAAATTACCTCCCCCCCGGCAAAAAAACAAATTGAGATAAACAAACGTCACACTCAATTTGTATTAATGTTTGTGAATTCAAGTGTATAACTTTTGGTAAATAAAATTACCAAAATATCTATATATATTCTTAACATATTTCTTTTTTTATGTCATATGAATCTGAAATCTAGATTGTAAGGAAGAAAATTCAAGCAAAAGACGGTTTCATTAAACATAAAGTACTTTATTAGATGATTAATAATTCTTTCAGGTAAATGATTGATCCTTATTTCAAAATAAGTGACCTTAACATTCGAACAAATGTAAATTAGATTTTAGATAAAGTATGTAAAAGGGTCTTGGGTGGATAACATAAATATTCATTGAAAATTCAAGATTTCTCATTAGTTTAAACAACTTTATATATATTCTTAATACATACTGTAGATAGCTATGCAATACTAGTTTATTTTATATTTTGATTCTTCGTTGAACTTTTAGTGTCTATGGATGTAGAAAGCTTTATCTTTTAGTGAGATATGATATCTACAACATAGTAATAACTAAAGAATATACCAAAGTTGACTGTTCTAAAATCGTTTAAAAACACAGGCAATAAGAATATACTAAGTTGATTAGTAAAATTGACTAGCAATACGCACAAAAAAAAGTGGATGTTAATCATATGTTTATTCCTGAACACCTAACTTCCAACTGTAAAACACTTATTAGCATGATGAACTATCTTTCGTTCTTACACAGTATAAGCGTTTACCGTAGTTGTGGTGTGATCACGGATAAAAGAATCCTGATAGAATGATTTACATGATGATCTTTTAGAATCACTACAAAGCTTAAAAGTCTATCATCAGGAGCAACCACGCAACAAGAAAACGTGTGTTGGCTGTGTAGCTACATATACAAATGTGAACTGACATCGATCTAATTTCATGTGACTCCAAACAACACATTATATGTTTTCGTTGATGAATTTACCAAATTTGCCGTTACTGCCTTTAACGATTCATTTGTAATTATTTGTGGCGATTTTAATTCATGTGATCGTAGCTTCCTTTCGTCACCAGGTCACCGAAATGTACTGGATATTCTATTTTGTTCGGATGCTTATTTAGACTTAATTTTCATTAATGATGTGGGAATATATGTGACTCGTAAACGGGCTCCATTGTCTAGTTCTGATAACTGTATTATCCGTGTTCGATTTAAAGTATATGGCAAGCTTGGAAAGAGTACACTCTTGCATCAGGCAAAGAAACTTAAATACAGTAATTACTCAACAGTAAATATCCTGAATCTGAAAAACCTGTTTCGTATAACAAACTGACTTGTCAAAAACACTGCTGACGTTTTCAATTATTATTTTAAATTTTGCTTTGATGCTTGTTGTCCCACTGAAACCATTTTTGTAAGTTGAGATCGACTTACATCTCCATAACTAAAGCGATTATGGAGGGAAAAAGGAAGAATGTATATAGAGAAGAACTCCATTGAAGTTTGAAAGCTAAATGGTCTAATAAGCGACTAAATTCTAATTTTACTCAGAAACTCCTATTTTGTAAAAACTCTTCGAATATGTGGAAACTACTTAGGGAGACTACAGGTGGGAAACGAGGTAGTTACGGTAGCCAGTTTAATATTCGTCACCTTTCCTAAAAACAATGGAAAACATATTGCTACTTCCACTTCAACCTGCTTTAGAAGATCATATCAGTTTTACATGTTGGTGTTGTTCAGTATTGTAACATAGAGTTCAGATAGGAAAAGGGCAAGAAATATGTTCAGTGCTCATTTCTAGACCATAAATCTCCATTTGACTCTCTTCCAAGACCACTACTACTAGACAAGTTTGCCAGCGTTGTCGTCGACAGTTGGATTACCAATTGTCTGTGTTCTGGCCTCTCTGGAAGAAAAAAGTACACAGTATTCGGAGGAAAGTGCCTAACGTCTTCAGTAACTCAAAACGTGTGACGCAAAGAATTGTTCTTACTTTTTTTCACTTATCTTTGTTACTGAATGATCCGCCGTTTTCTAGAGAAAACGCTTTTGCTGGATATGCTAATAATACCACTGTATGTGAGCCAACTTCCCATTTTCAAATCCTCTGGAGATGAATGATTTTTGTTTCACATTGTACTATGGCCTGCTGTCAGTGGTGTCACAATTAGTCCTCATAAATGTCAAACTATTAGTTTAAGCCTAAAACATTGACAGAACTTAAAAACCCTGTTATAATCCCACCAATTTTGTACTATTGAAGATTCTGTAATAAAAATACTGTCAAAGGTCCTTTTTCTTCATTTACGTTTTTCCTATGATCTCCCTTGGTCTTCTTCCGTTCGACTTACTATGTAAACAAACCATATGCTTTTGGCACTGTTCGACATTCATTTAAATGATCTTTACATTCTCACATATCACCTATTATTATTTACTGTTCTCCGTTATTCATACACGGGCATTTGCGAAAAGATTTTGTTGTGATCTGAAGAGTGCTGAAGACGGTTAGAGGGTGTGTCTTGAATCTTTTAGGGACATTATGAACAGACATTTAAAATCTTGCGAATTTCTGGAAATTATTATCTCATCAGATACTAACAATCCACTCCATCCACAACTTTCTCCCAGAACGAGACGCCGATAGATTAGAATTCATTCACTTAGCCAAAGGTATGAAAGCTCTACAACACCGTGTCTAGTAAATATACTATGTGACGAACAGGTTGTTAGAGTTAACCTAGTCAACAAATAGTATTCTTAAACATATTGCTAATTAAATGTTGTATAAATTCTTAAATTCTTGAAGAAATTTTCATTTAACTCCATGTCGTTTAATTACTTATTTTGTGTGTATATGTATGCAAGTATCCATTGTGCTTTCTTTTTGCAAAAGAAACTTATTAAAATAGTTTATGCTATGAATTCTGTATTATTCTAAACACATAATGTTGAATAGAGCCATCAATAATGATGATAATAATAATGACCAACACTTGATAATATCACAAATTTTCCTGTTTTTCATCATATCCTACCATAAAAGTATTCTTTATATAAACCGTGAAACATAACTATTCTTTCATGATTATGATTATTCTTGTTAATTGTGAACTCTTACACAATCTTCAATCTATAATAGTAAACTCACACTTTGTAAAATGTATTCACGTTCTTCCATCGCTTTTAAATAATCATTTTCACTTTGTTTAGCATTAAAACGATAATCTTTAACTTTTCCATGTAGATTATGATAAGATTTTTCTAAATTTGTTGTTTTCTTCGACCAATAATCAGCCGTTGCACGTACATCACGAATTTCTGCTACAAATAATTTTAATAAACTAATGAAAAAGAAGAAAAAGAAAACGTTTTGCCTGATTAGTTTGATTATGATAAGGATAATAAGTGCGTTATATTACACTATAAAGTGGGTTCTTAGCAAAAGAACAATGTATTACTGTAGACTATAATTTAAGAAATTATCTCACTTGTAACTAGGCAAAAATATTCTAAAATCCTTCCTTGATCACTTTTTTGTCACATAAACTAAGAATCTCGATTTGTTTTCTTCTCATTTCAACAATAAAAAAAAAGATAAAAGAGCATTTACTTCTGTACTGCTTAATGTTTATCATCAGCATGAAAGTATATTTTACGATTCACATACATAATTATTTTGTTGTTTAAACATCTATAAAGGAGAAAAGTTTATTACAATATTTGTAAAGTTTTAAAATAAATAAATTCAATGTTTGAATAGCTTGGAAGACAATTTTCATTCATAGATTTCATGTAAGACTATATGTTAATAAAATGAACAATGCTTAACGGTGGATAAATTTTTCTTCCAGTAAAAACCATTTACCTGTCATCATTATTACTGCTATCGATTTAAACACAAAAATGAACCGATAACGTTGATATTCAACTCCGTTTTAAAACTTTTTATAATATACAACTCACTTTCTTGAAACAAATCCAGTTATGAATTTAACTTACTATGAAATTATGAGTATGTGATTTGTAAAACCTTATTTAGAGAACAAACCAGCTTCCAGTTGAAGAGGGAATTAAGAAAAGACGTTATAAGTGGGTAAGATATACATTGAGAAAATCAACAAACTGCATCACGAGGCAAGCGCTGACTTGGAATCTTGAAGGAAAATGGAAATGAGGAAGACCAAAGAACACACTGAGTCGAAAATCGGAAGCAGACATCAAAAGGATGAGTAGCGACTGGAAAGAATTGAAAAGGATTGCTCAAGACAGGGTTGGATAAAGAATGCTGATGGACAGCCCATGCTTCTCTGTGAAGGGTAACAGGAGTAAGTAAGTAAAACCTTATTTGCAACGTATTCACCTGTGGATTTCTGGTGAATACAATGCTTATGGCAGTTATTAAGTTCGTTTGAAATACTGGGAATATATTGTCATTGCTAATAGACACTCAAAAATTTGTGAGTAATTATTCTAACTTGCATGATCAGTGAATATTGTTTCATTGCAATGAAGGTCTCATATGATATGATAATATATACAAATATCTATTATGAAATAAGACCTTTTTTAATTTCAATCGATTTGGTGATATACAAAAAAATCATGGTAATGACCTCCAAAGTATACATTTGAAATGATCTCAAAGATTTCAATTACAACTTTCAAAAATAATCGTTTCTCTAAACTTATTCAATTTCTGTCAAACTATTTCTTCTAATATTGACTAACATTCATATCAGTTATTTAGCAATCGAATTAAATTATCAAAGAAAATACATAACTGATACAATCACGTGATTTTTAATCTACAACGTTTATCCAAAATCTCTGTTGAACAAATCTCTTCACAAATCTATTCGTTCTGTCAAAGCGGTGCTCACAGCTACTTGAACATTCCTTAGAGAACGTATTCACGAAGTCACTATGAATCTGGTTTCACTGAGTTCAAGGGTTAACACCATTGATGACATTTCGTCCGTTATCAAATCAAAGGAAATAGGGTCAAATGTAAACGAATTTTCTAAACGCAGAGAATAGTTTCATCATTAATCGTCAAAACAGAGACAGATAAGACAGTTTAAAAAAATTTCGTAACACGTATAAAACCACAAACTTCAGCAGACTGGAGATAAATCCAACACATCGGTTATTAACAAATCAACCATTATTTTATCAGATAGGAATCTAAATACCCTCGAAATGTCTCTGTCTAAAAGGGTCTTAATTTCAATATGAATAGACCATTATTATCACCTTTGAGAATTTTACCTGAAATTAAACCGGCTTTGAATCTTTTTTCTGATGAAGCAGCGAATGATTTGGGGAATAAAATAGCGGCCACTTTATCATATCAAAAACCACACAATTCCAATCTAACTAAAAATGATTTATATCCATTAAAACATCTGAGAAATGATAAGACAATTGTCATTACAAGAGCAGATAAGAGTAACACCAAAAAAAGTAACACACACACATTATGAATAAATCAGACTACGAGAAAAAAGTCAGGAAGACTGACAACAGATGCGCTGTATGGGCTAATAAGAGCAGTCTGAGCATAAAAGATGGTATTCAACTAGCTACCATATGGCAAATGTTCATTAACATGTAATTTGACCCTATCTCTATCCAACCCGTTTATTTCACACACATCGTTATTCTGATATTTTAGCATTACAATTATAAATATGATGGTTCTCATTTTACATCCACATAGACGGTTTAAAAACAATTTCAACTTTCAACTTGCACTTTTATTTACTTCATATAAAACAAATAAACGCCTAATATCGACTATCAATTACTCAAACATACACACAATCATTCATTCATTTCTCTTCACATTGTAAACCTTTCACATGATTATCATTTAACTGACTCGTGTTATCCTATATACAAAAGTCAACATCCGAATATGATTAGTTAAGCACAGTAAGTATTTGATTTGATTTTTAAACATCATATAATTTTCGATGATTTTGATCTTGATTACTACCCTGATGTCTAAGCAAGTTTGCTGGATGAAAATGTGGAATTATTTAAATTTCAATAGATGGAATTATTTCAAATATAATCCTCACAAATAAAGAAGAGTTAAGCAAAGATGGATAGTGGCTAGCAGTGGAATCAAGGACGCGCGTATCATTCTACCTGCGACTCGTCAGCTGGATGTACCCGCATCTCACAGTTGATGTTCACTCTGGGACTCGAACCCAGCATCCTACGCTTCGAACGTCATCGCGTTATCCACTCAGCCACTAAGTCCTGATAGCCACTTGCTTGTGCAATGTGTTGAAGTTTAAATTCACTAGTTACTATCCATCTTTGCTTACCATGCTTGAGAATTAAGGCTATATCGAGGCAATACGCACGGTATACACATATGACAACTAGAAACTGACCAGTTGCAGTCCTAAACATCAACAGGAAGATTCAAACAAACAATACTAAGTGAATTTAAAGAAAACTTAAGTTTTTGAAATTTTCAGGCAGTTTATATTTATGACGAAGTTCAAGATCTAAAGTATGAACATCAGTTTTTCGTGGTAGGCGTGAGATAATGGATTCATTAAAAAAAGAGTTCAGTTTTTAAAATACCTTCTATCTACTCATATGACTGTACATTTCATTCTTTATTCAATTTCATCAAATATGTACTTAAACTGAAAATCGACTTTAGTAAATGAGCAATCATAAAGCTTTCTGTTATCAAAACCAGAAAGAAATGTTTTTTCAAATAAGAATTATTTGACTCTCAATAATTTACACAAATGAAAAGAATGTTTGAATAGCATATGAATACTATATTTTAAGTATTGTGTGATTATGGTAATTAAATTGAACATGAAGATTATTCATTATTGATAAATCAGTAGACATTATTGAGGCACTATTGATAATTTTAATTCTTGCCTCATTTCAAAAAGCGCTCGCTTTAAAATGGTCATTATTCACCAAAATGAAATACATATTTGGGTTATCAAGTTAGCTCTATAGACATATTTAGTAACACGCTTTTTGCCTAAGATTGAGTTTAATTTGCATGCTTTGCTAATTTTCTAATGTAGATGTCATTAAGCTCGACAATCACACTAGTTTGAAGTTTTGGCAGACTTCGTGTCATACAGCTTACCACAATTTAATAAAATGTGAGTAGTGAACAGTGATGAACTCTTTTAATTTTTTTTTATAAAGGAAATTTAATTTTTATTTCCGATATCAATGATATTGACTTCATATTACATACCGACTAATGAGCTTTACTGATATAATATTTGTTACATAACCTATTCAAATAGTCACATCCAGCTTGAGTAAAAATTGAGAACAACTATAGTGAAATTAGTGAACTGCTGAAGTCCTATTTATGAAGCCAACGATTTGGAGAAAGCATTTGCTTTCTGGTGAGATTTTTGAAGATAGCAAGGATTCTAAAAGGTCACGACGACTGTCAATCCACTATATGAATGAACAACTCAGATCTGTATAGTGTTTTGATTATTATCATTTCCTGTTCACTATCTGAGCAACTAATAATAAACTAAATTCATAAAAAAGGTTCGGCTTAGTTGAACTTAGAAAACAGTGAAACGACATGGTAGCTAAAAGTCCTAACTACAAAAGACTCCGAAGAATATTTCTCACCATGGATTTTTTGGGCACAAGATTTCGAGAAGTGATATTTTGAAAACGGATAGAAATGGAATACTCTGAGGTTTACGATTTCCAATATTTACTGAGTTTACTTTCTCTACCTATCAGATAAGCTACTGATATTTTAAGTGACTAGGTCATGACAGTGAGATAGGTTTAAGTGCTCTGCACAAATACTTGATTACTACCACATGACAATAACTGTTGTATATGCAATTTAATACTCGGATAATCATCATGTTCTATGAAATGATTGACATGATGATATTTTTTTCATGGTTTATCCAACTATATCTGTTTTACAACTAACTAGTTTCATGCACTAAATTCAAATAGATTATTAAAGATTCTTTTTTGTTGAAAATCGAAAAAATTTAATTTTTCTCTACATTTTTTTCTAAATAAAGTTCATGAATTTGATTTTTTTTTTAAAACATTTTTTATTGATTACTCATTCTGATAAGAAAATATTTTAGTAGTAGTCTATTAATGTATTTATATAGGTATATGTTAATAGGGTTACATTTACAAATAAATGGGTGGTGATATCATTGAAAAAAAATAATGATACAAAAAAATAATTACTCATTTGACATTACATATACAAATATGGAATGTTTATTTGTTTGTGAATTAATACCGAAAAAAAATGGAAGTAATGAATATGAAAAAAATTCATTGAAATGTTTGTAGAATTTCTTAGGAATTTTTTATGGATGTATGTTTGTGGTAAAGAAATGGATCTTTCGTAAAGTTTATGAATAATAAGTAATATTGAGTTAATGTTAATAATAATGTTAGCTCAATGTTTTCTGATGTCAACTATGAAATTCAATGGTTTCTTCAACTCCCTTCCCCCATCTTCCTTAAGTTAACTTTATCAATTGTTAGGTAGAACAATGATCATTTCTGTCTAAGTTTCTTTGGATAGTTATTTATTTCACATTATTAATACTTACTTACTTACGCCTGTTACCCCTGATGGAGGAGCAAAGGCCGCACATTAGTATTCTCCGTCCAACACTGTCCTAGGCAATCCTTTCAGGCTCTTTCCAGTTAACATTCATCCTTTTCATATCTCCTTCTATTTACCGGCGTAATGTGTTCTTTGCCCTTCCTCCTTTTCACTTCCCTTTCGAGATTAAGGGATTGCCTCGTGATGCAGTTTGGTGATTTTCTTAATGTATATCCGACCCACTTCCAACGTCTTTCCCTAATTTCCTCTTCAGTTGGAAGTTGGTTTGTCCTCTACCACAAAACGCTGTTGTTGATAGTATCCGGCCAATGGATGTTGAGTATTTTGCGCAGACAACTGTTTATAAATACTTGTACCTTCTTGACGATGAATTTAGTAGTTCTACACGTTTCAGCTCCGTACAGTATGACTGTCTTGACGTTCGTATTGAAGATTCTCACTTTGAAGTTAGTTGACAGTTGTTTTGAGTTCCGTATGTTCTTCAATTGTAGAAATGCTGCCCTTGCTTTGCCAATCCTTGCATTTACATTTGCATCAGATCCTCCTTGTTTATTAATGATGCTTCTCAGATACATGGATGTTTCCACCTGTTCCAGAGTTTCTCCATCAAGTGTGATTGGGTTGGTGGTCTCCGTGTTGTATTTGAGAATCTTGCTTTTTCCTTTGTGAATGTGGAGGCCTATTGATGCATAGGCTGCTGTTACATTACCTATCTTCGTCTGTACTTGTTCGTGTGTATGAGATAGGAGAGCTAGGTCATCTGAGAAGTCCAAATCATCTAATTGGTTCTTAGATGATCATAGTATTCCGTGCTTCCTGTCAGACGTCGAGGTCTTCATAATCCAGTCAACCACCAAAAGAAAGAGGAAGGGGGAAAGCAGACAGCCTTGTTTGACTCCGGTTCCACATTATTATTAATATTAACTAAATGTTTTTACACATTATTTATAAACTTTATGAATGATCTATTTCTACTTTATATTTCTTTACCATACACGCATATAAAAATTCTTAGTAAATCATACATATATTTTCATAAATTTGTAATATTTATCATCACCATTATACTGTACTAACTCACAATTTTACAAGTCACAACGAAGAAACATTCCTATTTGTACTTATAATGCCAGATGAAAAATTATCGAAAATACCTAATTCATTTATTTTTATAAAATTTCATGATAACTAAAATATTCAGTTGATAATATGGCTGAATTTAAATATTTGATATGCTTTTTGAATAAGACCATCAGAGAGTTGACTCAAAATAAGTCAATTTACGTATCCTGTTTAATGGATGTTTTGGCCTATTTATCATTTGTTTGCTTTTAAAAGTTATTTAAGGCTAATCATTTGGCTTTGCTTGTGATTGGATAAAAGAAAGACTTATCTCTAGTAAGTTCTGATTATGATTCCCATAGTAAACATAAATACATCATTGTAAACATTGTACTTTTACAATTACAGATTCACTAAATAGTTCAGTTCATAATCGCGCATTACATCTGTTTAGTCATTAACAAATAATTTATTAACTAACAACAATAAAGTAAATAAATATTTACGTGATAATCCTGATAAGAGTAATACCGTTAAGATTATTTAACTTCATAATTAACTTATGAATAATAGAATAGTTTAACGATAACCAATTACGAATTGCTTTTTACACATTGAAAAATTTGTTAACGATATTTCATCATGAATGAATAATGATCAGATCATTGCTGCATCCTCAAATAATATTTGAAACAAACAATTCAAAATATAGTAATGTTTGGAAGTGAACAAAGAATTAAATTCCATATTATTATCATTACTACTAATATTATCACTATTAGAACCAACTTACAGTATTACAATCCCGACTGTTGCTGCTACCTTAAAGTGGTGGTCAAGCTTGCTGATAGTATAGAACCAAACAAGCTAAACTGGCTGGAATAATCGTTCCTCAAGGTCCTACTATACCAGAAAGGTCGGTTGAAGAGCGGTAAAACTAAAACCAGCAAACCCAAGGTCAGAAGGCGAAATCGTACTGCTGACTGTACAGAGATGTGACAGCAGTAAGGCGTTTCCCTCAGACAACCAGCATAACAGAGATGCTGCCTTCCCGCAAGGAGAGGTGGGGTTAGAAAATGTCGACCCTGAAAATGTACACCTCGCCTTATCCCACGGATATACGTCTCCGGCGGTAAGGTCCTAACAAGTACGGAGCTAACACAAAAATTGCTCACAAGAAGGTTGTGTGTGACCGACCTCAATCAGTTGTCCCTTGGACATTGTGGTCACGCTTTCAGGTCACCAAGATCACCTATAACATAGTTTCATTTCAGGTACCTCCAGAAGAACCCTTCCACAGTGTAGGCACAACCGGGAAGGGATAACCACCCTCACACCTCTAACAGCACTCAAGATCATTATATTCGTAATCAATCTCCCTCCTCAATTCTTATTATTCCTCCTACATCCAATTTCAACATTAAACTTCCTCTTTTGGCTTTCTCCTCAAGTGTCACCATAGCTAACGACTCTAGTGAGCAAAATACTGTCCCAGGTATATTGAAGTCTTGCTCACAATTACACATTGGAGCTTTCAAGGTACGCACTCTATGTCAAATCGGCCAGCAGGCCCACTTAGCCAAAACTTTAGAATCTCGTACTGTTGATGTATGCTGTGTCTTCGAAACACACATACAGGATCCTAGTGTAGTCATTCACTTGCTCTCACCTTGCCCAAACGGAGAACCGACGAGATACACCCTCCGTGTATCTGTAGACCCGGTGACTAGTTCTCGTGGGCTGGCAGGTGCAGGCAGAACAAGCACTGTTAGGATGGATCCCCGTAAACAGTTGCCTATGTTCGGCCGAACGGCTCCGTAAGAACTCGGAAGGGAAAGGACACACACAGTTGCTTTTCGTCGTTTCTGCCTACACTCCCACTGACTGCAGTCAAGATGAAGTGAAAGGTGAATTTTACAAAAAGCTTTCCGAGCTTCTTCTGAAAGCTCAGACATAGTATTCGTAGCAGGTGACTTTAATGCTCAGTTAGGTAGCTTAAACCAATCAGAAATACATTTAGGTGGATATTTTATTATTCTGGTTCAGTGAACAGATAATGGTGATTGATGAACTCAAATAGACCATATTGCCCTCAATCATAGTTGGACAGGCTAGATAGAAGAGTGTCGCCCGTTCTGGAATACATGCTTAGTCAAAGATCATACTCTAATATGAGCATGCATTTGCCTGCGCCTCACTGGACGCCGAAAAACCATACTAAGAAGACCCATTTGAGTTGAACTCAGCAATGAGAATGCCAAAAGTAGATTCCAGAAACAACTGAATTCACATTTAGGCAGTTATGAAAACGAGGCTGACCCAGGTGTTGCTTGAAAAGATATACAAACAGCTCTGGAAACAGCAGTGACATCTATTAGTGATTTAATCCAAAGGGTTACAAAATACCAGTGGATTTCTTCTAAGTCTATTGTACTGATGGATTCTTGTAAACTCATCCCATCAGACTCTCAACACCATGAAGAGCGAAAGCGAATCACATCTAGGTTGGTCAAAAGTCTAAGGAACGACCATGAGCAGTGGTGGGTAACGAAAGTAAAAGAGATGGAAAAGGCATCGGCTGTTCGCGACACCACATAACTTTTCAGACTAACAAAAGGAACTGGAATTAAGAAGTCAAGTGTAAGTGAGACAATCTCTGAAACGATGTGTAGAACACTTTAGAGAACAGTTTAGCTGGCCTTCAGCTACTCTATAGTTAACCACCATTCCCAGACAGCCTGAATGGAACATTGTAATTGGTCTCCCTACTATAGCCGAAGTTTGAAAAGTCAAGCCAATCTGAAACGAGGAAGAGCAGCTGGTCCAGAAAGGTTGGCCATAGAGGTCTTTAAACATGGTAGTCCAATTTTGGCGATTAGGTTGACTAATATTTTAGCTGAAGTATAGGAACTGGATGTAATCTAATATGACTGGTCACAATCCCTGTTATGTTATGTCATTTACAAATGTTTTTCGCAAGAAAAGCTGACTGTGCACAATAGATTGACTGTCCTGTAGGTTACAAAAACAATTCACTGAAGAAAATTTTATTAAGAAGAATAGATATAGGAAATATCAAGTCATCTAATACTATTTTTAAATTAGTGTTTTTATTTAAGAATGATATTTGTGTTACCTACTGTTGATTGCTCAGCCAAGTTTTATTTCGAATACTGAGAAGAAAAAGGAAGTTAGTTAATCGATCTTTTAAATATAGTTGCTGTTTTCCCCATAATTGTTGAATTAATTTATAAAACTCGGTTTAGAGGACTCATTATTACAAGAACAAGAGTTTTTCATAATTGTGTAGTCTCTAATCACAGAGTTTGGTTCGGTTCTGTGGATATCTATTTCACAAATGACATATCAAAAAAAATACTCAAATAAACTATATTGAAAAAATACTATTTGTGAGATGTCATAAGTGATCCCAGATTGAAACATTTACAGTCTTGGAAGAGTATTATTAAAATCAACGATATGTATAAGTAATTCCTTAAGTGACGGCAGCAAAAATACATACAAATCAATTTGTAATGAAGCTGTTAATTTCATGAGGATATGTTCCAGTGAAGCATTATAAACTTCACAATATAATTGAGTAATATGTTGCTAAGCATTGTAATCTAATCTGTTTTCAACATCATGTTATTTAATAATGTTATATTAATATCTGTCGAATAACTGATGAGCTTTGAGAATTAACGTAATATACCTCAAAGCTTTGAATGGCTTGACTATGATAACCCTTAACATTACTTTCTTCTGTTTCAAGATTCTTTGATATATAGTAAATGTACTTTAAACTGATTAGCTTAAAATTAAAAACCACTGGCTTATTGGCATAGGTTTCCGGCTCATATCCATAAGGTTACAAATTAAAATCCCATCTCATCCACCTAGGTTTAAGAAGTTATTTGCTGCCACCACTCCCCATCTAAATTGAGGCTCAAAAAAGTGCATTATTTTTTATTTTCATCTTAAAATTTACATAACGATTGAACTTAATTAAAAATAAATAATACATTTACACCGCTTTAAACTAGAAATAGACGAATTACTTAGAGCATTATTAACTTTACTAAACATTTAAACATATTTGCTTCAAGTAGACACATATAAAACATTTCCAGGGAAACTAGTCAGTCAAGAAGTTCACTGTTATAATTAACTGACCAGTTGATGAGGTAACTGCGTAACAGGCAGTTTGATTTTCGGTTTCAGTCATATCATATTCCTTGATCAGTAAAATAATCAGATTCATATTATCAGATTGAAATTAAGTATTTAAACTAAGACGTTTTGAGAATATTGCATGTGTGTAAACTCACTTACTTTTCAGCCTCTTTTACACAGGATTCCAATTCAGCTATTCTATGAGCCATTACTTCTTCTGTCAATTTATTGCCATTTTTATTATTAATAACTTGTTCCCATTGTCTTGTTGCTCGTTCACAGTTTCGTTTAAATTCATCTAATCTATTTAAGGTAGGTGTATTTGATGTATGAATTACCCGAACATCTTGTGGTATACGTCGTATTTTTATAGGAACACTGATTTGTGGCCTTGATATACTTTCATAATTGTTTGTTTGAGACGCATTACTCTCTGGTGCTATCTTAGTAACCGTAGATAAAACTTTATGTGGTGTCAAATTGCTATGACCATTGATATTTTCATCAGATTTTTTAGGTACATTTTCCACATGATGATGATATTGATATGAACTGCAAGAAGATGAATAACTTGGATATTTATTTGTTATACGTGTCTTAAAATAATCAGAAAAGTCCGGTGGTGATGTAGGATAACCAGCTGATGAAACAGTATCAAAGTAAGATTTAACAGATTTCTCTTTAACTTCTTCAGTTTCTGTAATGGATGATCGTATGATCTTTTTTAGTGGAGGAACATTTGTTTTGGATTTTGTATCAGTTGTTGCTGTGCTGTCTAACATTGAAACAAGGAAGAATAGAATACATAGAAAATAAGTGAAAACTGTTATCAAGATACATTACATTTTCCAAAAGTCTTAAATATGGGTAAAAAGGACTAGCGAAATTCTTGCATACGTTCTACGTATCTCATTTTAACATTATTATTCGATTTTTATCAGTTATTCGGAATTTACATATATATCATACAGGTATTATTTAAAGCTTTCCAAGAATTGTCATCCAACTAAGTAAAACCAATAACAATGAATTTTCAAATGTGAATTTTTATTTTGGCTCACAAATTCATTTATAAGATCAACTGCAGACAGTAATAATGAATTCAAATCAGGTCTTTCATGTCACCGATTTATGTTAACGCTAATACACTAACCTTAAAGTATTTAAATTTAAGTTATGTGTAAAATGAAGGTTTTCAATTAGCTGTAAATTATGAATGAAAATAATGTAGTTAAGACGCTTGTTATTCTGTTCTGTTTATACATGTTTATCATAGATACATGTGGAAAACATGAATTTTTAAATAAGCAAATTAATATAACCAATTATTTATAGATATTCTTAAAAGAGTTGAGATCATGATACAATTGAAGCTAGACCATCATGGAAAACATGGAAGCACTGGACGGCCGTTTCGTCCTGTTATGGGACTCCTCCTCCACGACCCCGCTTCGCGAGTTTCGAACCCAGTACCTACCAGTCTCGCGCCAGAACACTTAACCGATAGACCACTGAGCCGGCATCCAACGATTATCCATGGTGGTCTAGCTTCAATTGACTCATGATCTCAACTCTATAAAATTACTAAAATCTCCACAAAACCCCTTCAGATATTCTTAAGGAAACGAAAGCCAGTTTTTTGGTTTTATTCAACCCCATTTTACGAATAACAATCGTTGACATTGTTGTTATGTTCAGCTGTTTGTTGTATAGAAGCTCAGTTGAGTAATATGTCCTTGTCTCAGTTACATACATAAAGGTAATTTCATCTGTCAATGTTATGTATCGAGATTCAAGTTTTTTTTCTGTGGTTTAATGATTACAGTTTTCACATGAAAGGATCTACTCACTTATATATTAAATCGAGCAACTACATAAGTACAATATGACTGAACTACCAACTCTATAAATCAAGTCACTATATATATTTACGTATATCAATCTTTTACATAATTTATGAGTCTGATTATTTTTTAATTTTTAACATGATTTTCGACAAGTTAACTAAACGTTTTAAATCTTTATTAAGTAAGAAACCTAGTTTCATTATTAAATGACACATTGCATAGATACTAGTGTGCACAATGTCTGTCATCCTATAAATACGCATAAAAATTTCTACATCATTTTTTTCAAGTTAACATATTAACGTTTTTCAAAATGTATCATTCTAATAATAAAAGATTTTATATTCAACAATATTACTGTATTATATAAATAGAGAACATAAAACGTTACATAGAGATTCTTTTCTGATGGAGTTTGTTGTTGCCAGAAAACGACTGTTGTCAAATTCTGTCGAATATATTTGAATTAAAGAATAAAACTAATAAGTCGGTATATTTCATCAAAATAAATATTTACTATAAAAAAAACGTCGTAATCTTGAATAGAGTAATTTTCGAGTAAATTCGACGCTTATCTGCTTATGTATTCCAAATCTATGAAACCCAATATGTTTATATTAATCCTTTTTTATTCAGATTTATATTTTTAAACAAAGGCTTATTTAGACATACTCAGGATGACAGAGATTCAGCAACTCATGTTATAGATTTATGATTACAAGTGAAGGATATTATCTAAATATGATTGTTTTATACAATTATTTAATTCATCAACATACTACCATACTTAAAAGTACAAAATTTGGCAAAGAAAGCATAGAAACTTCCAAATACGTAGTCTTCAACTTAATATAATATTAAATCATGGATAGTAATAAAAACATTGAACAAACTATACATAAGTTCGTTGTTTAGTCAAGAAAAAACGAAAAATTTGAACTATTTGAGTGAAGTAAAAACCACAAACTAAGTTTCTCCATTAGCGTTGCAAGTTACTTAAAACATAAACAGAACTGTAGCTCTTAGTTACGTCGTAAACTGACATTAGGAATGATAATAAGAAACAGCACATAGCATCATAGAACTTCATTTTCTTAGCACAGGACTCATTACTTAAATATTCTACCCGACCCAGAATCTGCAGGTCGCTCGGCTACTGATTTATCCTTGAACTATCGAGGTCTACATCTACAAACTCAACTACTTGGCTTAAACCTGTAAACTATACGATAGTTCGTATCATTAATTATATGGTCTGATACGTCCATAAGTATTGTTATAAATTAAACCGTTAATCGACTAAAAATTTCGTATGATACATCATATCTTTTATAGAATATACATAGTAATATATCTATTTACACGAAAAAATAACTGTCGGATACTTCTTTATCTGTCTGAAGATCTCTCCTATTAATTTTTAGGATAATAAAAGTCTGACACACACTTTTTTAAAAATTAGGACGATCTTTAGTTCAACTGATTCACACGAAAGTTTACTCCACAGATAAAATCATCAGACATATTCGATTTTAGGAATGTTTTATTGTTTGGACATGGAACCATCTAAGAAGATCATGGATCTGACATATATGATATTATACTATAATCTGTAACTATTAAAAATCCGTCTTTGGCAATATTTTTGTTGTCAAGTGACTTTTTGAATGGATTTATTTAGAGGTTATGCCGTTTATGTTTAGTTGTTTTATGGCAATTTTATTTAAGTAAACCTGGCAATAATATTATGAATTTATTAGATGTGGATAAGAGCTTTCTTTGTATTAAACTGAATTACTTTCTGTAATCTTCCCATGAAAGCTACCCTTCTGTCACTATCCATTTCAGCAACTCACTAAATTTCTAATTGATTTGCTATTGAGTAGTGACTGATATGTTCATCAAGTCATTATTAGTAGTGGTCAGGTCCTATCGATCAGTTTTAAATGTGGCTACCACGCTAGGTAAATCAAAATCGCGTCTACTATGTTGTGATGGTCTTTGGGAAACACAGTATATCCGATTTCGAGTTAATTAAACTAGAGTCTATATTGTAACTTGATCGATGGTATCTGATCTGCATTAAGAAGTAATTGGAAAGCATGCCATTAATCACTGGTTGGTAATCAATCATTTTTAAATGCATCTCATTCCTACAGGAGGTCAGTAGAGTCTCAAATAACTCAGTAGTAAAATCTCTGAATGTAAAACTGGATGACTACGATTTAAACCCATGAAAAAACACTAGTTCTCCAATGTTGCAGATATACCTTACTCAAAAACGTCAAAAAGCATGAAACCTAGGGCAAAATGTCCCTGTTGACTACCTCAAACTATGTAATGTCGCCGTAGTTCTGACTATCACTTATTATGAACGACTGGTAGCCAACATTACCTCGTGACAATGATTACACATTTAAGTTTGCTTCGCAAAAATTTGATGATTAATAGGGACAGTATTTGTGGACCGATATTAAGAAGAAATCTATAATAATATTTATAAAATGTTTTTCTAAATGATATTCTTTACCATAACAGTTTATTTTTAAAGAAACTTATAAATTGCAAGATCAACACAACGCTGTCATTTTTATATCATCATTTGCTACAGTTAATATCCCATGGTACTGCATGAATTCATCCTAATAGAAAGTCATTGCTGATATTGAGGAAATCTTATTTCTCCTAAGAAGTAAGTATATTGTCATTAGGATTGTTTCATCCAGTAATATATACTTCATCACAGTGAAAAAATCTGATATTGCTACGAATTGAATTTATTTTCTGAACACTTAAAAACTTAAATTAATGTTACTTTCACTAAATCTTGTGTGTCATTCATCCTTAATCCTAAAAGTATTCATAAAGTTATGCACCAAACTAGTACCACACAACTTATAACTTCCAATATATATTCTTTATTGTTTTTTATCAAAAGACAGAAAAGAATGAAAATTCAATCATCACCATAGTATCCGCTTTTAAATCTTGGGTTGACATATGTAATTACTTCATTAAAGTGAATTTTAAGTAACCAAATTTATTGCAATATTTCTATAGCTGAAAAAATAGATGACTCAGATGTTTAAGCTGTCAACACTCTTGCAGTGTTTTATGTAAAAAGACCAAATATATCTAAACGTTAATAACAGTTAGATAACAAGATATGAATGACATGTTTAATGATCAGTTAAAATTATGTAAAATCTTTTGGAAAGCCAAGGAAAATTAATGAAATCATAAATTTTCTGTGCCAAAATGGATCATTATTGATTGTTATCATTTTATTTGATATAGAACGTTTATATAGTTGAGATCATGAGTCAATTGAAGCTAGACCACCATGGAAAACCTGAAAGCTTCAATTGACTCATAATCTCAACTAATGAAATTATTATAATATCCACAACAAATCCTTATGTTAGAACGATTAGTTTCTATAAAAATCTGCCAGCAGGTGATAAACTATTTTTCAACCGATACCTGTGTGATAGATGTTTAAATTATGACCATTCAGAAAATATGTAATAAAGTGATACAGCCAATTTAGACTAATTTTTATTCCTAAAACTCTTTTTCCTTAGAACTCACTGAATAAAAAATACTGTCTGCAGCAGTGGTGATAAAATTACTAACCAATGTGGAATATACTTTCTAATTTTTTCCGTACTTAACTACTGAACAGTCTGTTAAACGTTTTATAAAAGCATATGAATGCATCTGGTTAACATAGCTAAATGTACGATTTCGTTGCATCGTTTGTACAGTTAAAAATAGATTATCCGAAGTTTACAGAATGCTATAGAGAGAATGAAACCAGATTCCAGTGGAGGAAGAAAACAAGAAGAAGCGCTGGAAGTGGATAGGGCACACATTGGGGAAAGCACCCAACTGCGTCACAAGATAAGCCCTCACATGGAATCCTGAAGGCCAAAGGAAAAGAGGAAGACCAAAGAACACATTACGCCGAGAAATGGAGACAGACATGAGAAAAATAAACAGAAATTGGATAGAACTAGAAAGAAAGGCCGAGGACAGAGAGGGTTGGAAAATGCCGGTCGGCAGCCTATGCTCCATTGGGGGTAACAGGCGTAAGTAAATAAGTACGTAAAGTATAGAGAGACTAACAATGGAAAAGCTAATCTAACGGGTAAAAATTAGCATGTAGAGTCAGAGATTTTCATATTGCACACATGCCTACCGGTATAAAACTGCCACGACGCCATTCAAAAATACTTAAGTATAAAACAATAACTCATTTAAGTCATTCAAAAACCAACTTAGATTATATTCACATCTCGAAAACAACATTCAAGTAGAGAAACCTTTTTTGGGCATTTCAACTGTTGTAATTAATAGGGTTAATAAATGCATTATTGACTTCGAAGTTATCAATGAAACTTATTGAAGTGTTTGAGAATTATTATAACAATCAACTGAAGTAGCTACCAAACGTTTGTTCGACTTGAGTGAAAGTGATACATACACATTTCATGTAAAAGTTATCTTGTATTCTAAATGAAAAAAAACTAAACTATAAGAATCAAATCTACTTAGTATTGTTTGTTTGGATCTTCCCATTGATGTTTTTAGGACTGCAACCGGTCAGTCTCTAATTGGCATATGTGCATACTGTGCGTATTGCCTCGATATAGCCTAAATTCACAAGTATGGTAACAATCAAATACTGTTATGTACCAAGTCATTTAATGATGGATCAGAATGAATATGAAAGTGTTTTATTTACGAAGTAAATAAAACAATGATTTCATGAAGTAACTTTAAAAAAACCCAACCAATCATGGTTTTGAACAAGATTAAGAACAAACTATAACACAAGTTGAAGCTAAAAGACGAAAAATAGTCAACTATCATGTATGTTGTATTAGAAATGTGAACATTTAATTGTAAGCAATGATTTATATGCTGTTATCGACCTTGCATAAACATAATGGCTATATTGAAAATAAGTTATTAGAGAATGTTGCAAACATTGGACATTGCACTAGAGCTCTACTAAAGACATACAGTTCATATTATAAGACGGATTATTAATTAAGCCTTAGTAAATACTACTGAATTTCATTTCATTAGTTTAAGTAATTCTTCTCAATCACTTGCCTTGAAAGTATTTCGTTAACTTGTTTGTATCATAACAAGTAACAGCATAATCATTATTAAAGAAATCAGAATAATTTGTAATCTAACTAGTTCATCATTTTCATAGTCTCATCAACATTCCATTACTTTAAAAATACTTAGACAAAATAATTTTTTCGTTTTTTTTTCTTTTTCTTTCTTTTTGATATACCTACCATCTTTCCCTTTTTTTCTTCTTACGACAGATCAACAATTTATACTTTGATATTATTTTGATAGAATACATTAGTCTCACTGAATACTGATTTTCAATAATTTATTTTGCATAGCAATAAGAAAATTTACTATCACAAATATGTGGTGCATTCAATCAATAAAACTCAGTCTATATAATAAAAAAAAATTTGTTTTATCAAAATAAAAAGTCAATTAATGAGTTAATCATTTAAATTTCAAATTGTAACCATTTAATTTTGTTTTTTTTCTAGAAAATTCTTTTTTGGAATGAATTAAAACTCTCTTTTTTTTCTGTCAAGTTTCTTTTTTATTATACATAACTATTAACTATTAAAAAAAGTGAATGGATTGATAACAATTATTTTTAATAATTATTTAATGGTTATATCAATGAGAAAAATAGAATAAATAAACAGACAAAGGAGTAAACATTTGATATTATACAAATAATAACATTTAAATTGTTGAATTTTAGAAATAACTACTTATTTAACATTTTGATGATTATTGAGTAGTATATAAAATGAATGTCAAAATTGATTCATTTAATTTTTGTAAAAAAGAAAATAAATATATTCTTTACAAGCAAAGATGGATAGTGGCTAGCAATGGAGTCCAGGACGTGCGTTTCGTCCTATTTGAGACTCGTCAGCTGGATGTACTTGCACCTCAGAGTTGATATTCACTCTGTGACTCGAACCCAGTACTGTTTTCGATTCAAACGTCATCACGTCATCCACACAGCTTCTAAGTCCTGATAGCCACTTGCTTGTGCAATGGGGTGAAGTCTAAATCTATTGCTAGCCACTATCCATCTTTGCTTACAATCCTTGTAAATTAAGGCTATATCGAGGAGATACTCACAGTATGCACAAATGCCAATTAGAGACTGACCAGTTACTGTCCTAAACATAAATCAGAAGATTCAAACGAACAGTACTAAGTGAATTTAAACATATTCTCCGTTTTTGGAAATAATAATAAATAAGTAAGGAACATACTAATAGATTCATAATGTACAACATGAATTGTATTACTGTTGTGTTTCTTTTTGCTTTTAGTACGGATCAATGAATGCTGGTGAGTAGCTTATGCTCCTTCATGAGGGATAACAGCTGTAAGTAACAGCCCAATGAATTATAATATGAAAGACATTTATATACTAGATGGTTAACATTAGTTAAAAGAAATCGATGAACCTATATAAAATCTTACGTTAAATAAAGAAATGGATCTGTATTACTTTAAGTGTTCAATCATCATGATTTCGAAATTAATGGTGGACATTGTGGAATAGTATTTTCAAAAAAAATCGTCGTTTCTTTTATCATCGATGAGCTACAAATATGAGGAACAAATTATACTGAAAGGTTTGATCAGGATTTATACCAACTTATATAAATTTTGTAAAAGGTTAACTTGCTACTTTAGTCTGATATATTCATTTCTTACCCATTTAATAATGGCATCCGAGTGAAGAACCAACTGTAACTATATATTAACTTAACAGATGTTTCGTCAGTTCATATAATAATCAAACCGTGTTAAATTAAAAAAAAGGATTTATACGTTCGAAAAACCTATCTATTCTCGAAAACTTTCTTTTGTATTTACCAGAAACTCAATAATTTAAAACTGTAGTTATCAAATCGAAATTATGCTGAATGATAATTTAAAAAATAGTAAAATCCTTTTTTTCTATGTTCCGTGACTATATTTATTACAATGAATTTACACTTGAACATCGATTTCTGTATCGACTGTAATACTTTGTGAATATCATTTATACGCTCAGCATTATAATTCTCTATGTTTATGTTACAACTTATCAAACTCGCCAGTTTTGTTCTTCAAACATAAGTTTTTTTTAGTTTACCAATTGGAACCACTGATTTTCATTGTATCGATTGCATTTAACCGGCACCAAGTATAAACTTTTTATTCTCGACAATAGATCAGATGAATTAGGGTCCCAAATGTAGGCGAGCAATTAATTTTTCATTCACTTATGATGGTTTCCTTTACGTTGCGATTGTTGATTATGTACATTTCAATGGAGTTTATCGAAATCACTTATTAGTTACTCTTTAGACGTTTTTTCAATCAGCCAAGAAACAATAATGTGTGTATTACTTTTTTGACTATAATATCGCAAACATTATTGCCTACTTAAAATGTCCTAAAATACCATATAAGACCAATAATTATTACACTTTACAAAATTTTAATCTTGCTCAATGAAAATTTAAATTCCGTTGAAATATTCGAAATGGTAGTTCAATTAAAAACTATGTCACTCTGTTATGATTGACTTAAGTAAAACTTTATGAGCCCTCTGATGCTTTATTCAGTACTACTTATCTAGTAAATGATAAGAATTAAATTCCAATAACCAAAAATCTATATTTAAACTATCAAGATCAAAATGAATTCACTATACACATACGATTAAGAAATAATAGTTCTATACTTATTACTGGCAACACGTACCATACCATTAGTTAGTCTCATAAAAAACGACTAATTTATTTTTTCTTCATCTATATGATTTTTAAAAAAAAAAAGTATTTGTATCTACTTACTGAATTATTAGCAAAACGTTTTTATAGGCATAGATTATTTATCATTTTCCTAAACATAGTTTGAATTCTTTTTTACTGCGTACTTACTATAAGCAGTTACCTCCATCATTGTAATACATAAATAGAATTATGTGGAGGTGTGTTAAATGATCAATTTTTAATAAATGAGAAAAAAATAAGGCTGAGAAATAAATACTGAACTATTTTCTAATCAGTCATATTGATAACGAAGTTCTTGCAAGACCGATTAAATCTAACCTCCAATACTGAATAGAAGACTAAGCAATAAGGTATGTTCTCTGAAGAACTAACTTACACTAAGTTGTGAAACATCAAAAATGCAATTTTCTACTAGTTGGAATATCAAAAAAATATATTTATCATTAACTTTGAACCCATTTCATAATTTATTTGAAACTATCAAGTCCAACCTTAGCATCGATACCTAATAACTTAAGCTTTTTTTATTCCTTTATTGAGTTGATCGAAACTGCATTCATTAAATATTAAAAATTCACATCAAAGATGACAAAAATGGAAAGACATTTGAAATAGAAAATTTGGTATGGTATTGTTCATTGGTTCATACTAGAGAACCAAGAATAGCCTTTCTGTATTACTTTGATTTATATAACGTTTTTCTTCATTACAATAGTGTTGTTTATAATTATTTTCTAGAAAACTGATTTTTTACTTAATTCAATATGTTTCAGTCATAATCCATTATGTTCATGATTTTTTGCCATTGTCTATAAACAAAGAGGATAATCAATTCAGGGAAATGAGAATGATAAAAATTATGACGAACTAGCTTGAAATTTTTATTAAGTCACAATTCAGGTTTAATACACAGTTAAGAAGAATAGTTATCTATAGCCAAACAAACAATGTAAAGGAAAGCCATATAACTGACCTTAGGTGAGACTTAAGGTTCTGTGTTGAAGCTATCAGGAGGATATTTGCAGGTGGATAGGAGCCGTTATCATCAAAAATAATTGTCAATAAGTCTAAAAATAGTTAGGTGTTATGTTTAAACTACGCTGATAATCCCTAATGTATGTTTATTCAAAGAAGTATTTTGGAAATATGATATGAGTTTTGTAATAAAAAAGCTATTTCTCTCTTATCTAACGGCTTATTTACCGAATTAACCTTTGTCCATTTCTAACACAAAACATGATATTAAATTTTTTGATCAAACTAATCGAAATATTTTGCTTAAACAGACTGTATTACATACATCAAGTTGATCTTTGCATTACATTCTGTTTTAATTTGTACAGGATAAAGTAACTAATTCAAAATTGATTGTACTTCCAAAACGTTTTAAAACGGAAAAGTTAGCTGTTAAATATTGTCAATTAATACCTACTAACCTAATCACAATAGTCTAATTATTCTAGAATTTAACGTAACGTTGTTGAAGCACCATTGTAACAACGGACAAAACTGATGATTCGCTGACTGTTTCTGTACATTTTGTTTGCTGATTACTAAATAAAGTCATTATATATGACCTAAGTAAATCTCACTATCTATCTAAGTTTACTTTACACAATAGATGTCATATTTTTAGGGTTAAAACAAACAAAAGTCTATTAGTTTTGTATGATAAATCTTAGGTTATAAGAAGTTATTGTGTTTACTTATTATAAATATTTCTTTTTTGAACGAATTTAAAATAATCTATGTTTAGGTTAGCTTAACCACAATTAGGAGAAACACTTATTTTTAATGCAAATTTAGATTATTTTTCCTATGAGTTAATCATTAGATAACGGTTGATTACCTAATGACACTTAGCATCATGTATATCAAGTCTTTAGTTCTGAGTGCATCAAACTGATCTAAGAGCAATGTAACCACTATCTAAGTGGTTTAGTTATGGATTAACAATGTTTTTATGTCAAACGGCTGTAAATGTTTTCGTGTTGCCTAACTAGTCGCATGTGAACTATATATGTCAATGCGTGAATTATAATATTGAATATAACAATATATAATGTTGACAAAATATTAATACTTCCGAATATCTGACATATACGACGAAGATTTATCAACAATAATAAAGTAAAAATTCAACTTTCTCTTAATTTGTTCTTAAACATCAAAGTGCCATACAAAATAGCATCCACGATCCTGCACTTGCGAGATTCGAATCCAGGACCTATCAGTCTCGAGCTCTCAACTGATAGACCACTGCTGAGGAGTGCCATAATAGGACGAAACGGCCGTCCAGTGCTTCCAGGTTTTCCATGGCGGTCTAGCTTCAATTGGCTCACGCTTTCAAATATTGATTTTCGTTTTTCATAAGTGATATTAGCCCATGAAATCATTTTCATCAGTATGGTTAAAAGAAAATATCAATCATAACAAAATGTAATCGTTTGAAATTCATTTTGTACATGAATAAAATGATCAATAAATATAAGATATAATTAACAATTATTCTTTATTTTACTTACCTGTTGAATTTGTTGCCTCTTGTGATTTATCATAATCATTTAATGGTTGAGTATTAATTGAAATTTGTGATAATGAATTTGGTAATTTGTCTTTTGAAACAGTTTCAACTTCATTCACTTTTGAATATTCAAAAAGTGTTCCATCTTCTTTATTAGTATCTAATTGAGAATCATCAACATTTTTCATTGTTTTATCTTCTTCTTGTTGTTGTTGTTGTTCTGTTGTCATTGTTAATGTTTGTGATACTTGTGTTGGTGATAATCTATAATATTTTTTTTGTGGAAAAAGAATTTTAGGCATAACATGAATATTCATCTTTTTTTTCTTCAAAATATGATAAATAGCTAAAATAATAGATCAGTATTGTTCTACGAATTCATGTTTACTAAATGATACTTCAATTGTTTATTAAATATTGCTATAGTACTAATAACTTCATTCAAACTTTATTATTCAGATAGTCTTCATCATTATTACAATTTGATCATTTTACTTCTGTTCTAATAGATGTATAGATTTTATATTCCATTAGTTGAATAAATCATTTAGAAAAATAAAACCATTCGAGTATTGTGCCTTTTGCCTTAAAGAGAATGATAAATCGATTTCATATATACTTGATGATATCCAATAGAATGTTAGAGAATTAAACACTGTTTTATTCTTAGTCTGATCGGTCAAATACGGTCATGTTTTATACTCTTTATCTATCCATATATATATATATATATATATATATATATATGCAAGTCGGGTTATTTCATATGCAAATTAGTTAAAAATAGCTTAGAGTTAAATTTTGATTGTATCTGTGTTCAATTTATTTGCTAGTTATTCTACTTTTTTTGTTCAGTTATTATATTGAATCAGTTAAATGAGATCATAAATAGATTTATTGAACACCTATGAATTGTTCTTATTTGACAATATTGAACATTTAACTTCATGAACACATTACTTAAACTTGAAATATTTGTGCATAATATTAAAGAAAAAACTATATATATATGAAGAGATTGTTTAAGAAGAAAACATCTTCCTCATAATGATTCTATAAAGTATTTGACACTGAATTAATCATTTGACAAATTGATTCCATAGAACAATATCATACTTATAAATAGTACTGATGTCATGTAGTAAATTAAAGTAAATAGGACATAGCGTAGGTAAATATTACGCATAATAATTTATTAATAAAAAGTTTATTTCATAATTTCAGATTGTTTTCTTAAACTCAAATAGTTTTTACGCAAAATAATGGAATTTTTACGTAATTTACATAAAATAAATGCTAAATATATGAGTTGATAAACTTTCATACAATAGTTTGTTTGTCTTTACGGTACCCTTAAGTCATTAGTTACCAACGGGATGATTAAAATGGAATCCTAATTTTTTTACATTAAGATACATAAATATAATAAATCGAAAATAAGTTCTCAACAATTGTTAATTAATTAATTATTGAATGGATCGATGATCATCAAAGAATATACAGAAACCATCTGGTAATAGCTAATGCCATGTAGTCGATATTTTAGAGATGTCCTAAATTATAGGTCAATTATCAATTAACACAGCACATTTAGCAATTATTCATTGTGTATTGTTTTATTTCAGATCTTAATTGGTTTGAAACAAACTGCAGGAACCTATGATTTCAGATATCAAACTAAATGACACCTCTACAGGACATATCTGTGATTTGAAGTACTTTGATGCACCCAACCGAATTTAACACCATTTCATTGAGCATCAAAATTTTATGCGTTAACAAACTGGGATTGACTTCCAATATATAAGTGAATGTCCGAGTTCATGAGTTAACGTCAACTCTGAGATGCAGCTTCATCCAACTGACTAGTTTTAAATAGGAAAGAACGCACGACTTTGATTCCACTGTTAGCCACTATCCAGCTCTACTCAGTGCTCTTGTGGCTTAATGGCAATGCCAAAGCAATTCTCACGGCCCGCAAATATGCCATAAAAGACTGGTCATTTTCAGTTCAAAACACCACTACAAAAATCAAAACAACCAATACTTAAAAATCACAAATTGTCTCATTGCACAAGCCAGTGTCTATCTGGACTCAGTAGCTAAGTGGGTAACGCTACTATATACATTCAATTTGTGAGTCCCAAAAAGGATGAAATGCGCGGCCCTAGTTTTTGATAGAATGTTGATTTAGCAGCCATTTGAATGCCGTTTCAATGACAGGTACAACTTTGATAAAATACAGTTATCAACTCTGTCTGTTTAATATAAAATTGGGATCAACTTATAATTTTATGAAACATTCGTTAGTATCCGTCCTGTATCTCATTATATCTTAGAATTTATCATTATATAATAATCATAATCATAAGTAAATCTAAGCTTGACAGCCGTTAAGAGCCTGGGAGCACTGGACGACTGTTTCGCTCTAGCGTGAGCCTCCTCAGTGGTGCGCATGCATGATCCCGCACTCAGAACTCTAACCCAGGATCTTAGGTCTTGCGCACGAACGTCCAACATCTAGGCGACTGAGCCAGTATCTAACAATGGCAATGTCTAATTTCAATCTATCCATGACCTTTGTCAACCCATCATCTGTTGTTTGATGTGGATAACTCTCTCAAACTCTACTCGGATATATATATCAAATAAATATAAACTAAGAAATAATCTAAATCTGTTTCCTTTAATAAATCTTCCCACTGTTTAAATATTGTGAAGTACCGTTTTATTATTTAGTCGTTATGAAAGGATAATATCGCACGAGTTCATTAATGACATAAGTGAACGTTTTTCAATTTCATTTTATTATTATTTCACCTAAGCACTAACTAATTTCTATTTATGTAATAAAAGTTCATTAAGAACATACTGTCCCTTGAAACATTGCATGTAACTGGAAAATCTTTTTTATATTCTCAACAATATAAATGGCAGCAATGTTCAACAATGTCTTTGATAACCCCTATATATAATTTAGCAATCAAATGACTTTCAAAGGCATAATTACGTAGTTTAGCAAGTTATTATTATTCAATGATATTTCATTTGTAAGCTAATAGAATATATTTAGAAGAATAAGTAAACTAGAAATATTCCATAAAGAGAATATATTATACATTTTCATATTCATTTTGCAAATGATATTTGTCAAATGCAATTACTGTCTCATTAAAACAAACGAGAGATTCATGTGAATTCACTTAAATAGTTGATAACTTGAAAATTTCAATTCATTAACATGTGATAATTTGATTATCATAAATATTTTACAGAACGATTTTTTTAAAAAAAAAACCCCGTAAAATGTAACAAAAATTCGAATTTATAAGTTGAGGAACAGAAAATCAATGAATTATGGTTAGTTTACTATAAGTGATCCTATTTGAACACAAAATGATTATAATTACACATTATAAGAGAAAGTGAGTGATTGATAAATATAAAGTTATACTTGTAAGCAAAGATGGATAGTGGCTAGCAGTGGAATCCAGGACGCGCGTTTCGTCATTCACCCATTGCACAATCAAGTGGCAATCAGGACTCAGTAGCTAAGTAGATAACGCGATGGCGTTTGAAGCGAAAAAGGTACTGGGTTCGAGTCCCAGAGTGAACATCAACTCTGAGGTGCAGGTACATCCAGCTGACGAGTCCCAAATAGGACGAAACGCGCATCCTGGATTCCACTGCTAGCCACTATCCATCTTTGCTTATAATGCTTGTGAGTTAAGGCTATATCGAGACAATACGCACAGTACGCACATATGCCAATTAGAGATTGATCAGTTGCAGTCCTAACACATCAATGGGAAGATTCAAACAAGTAATACTAAGTGAATATAAAGTTATACTATATTTTATGGTTGAAATCATGAGTCAATTGAAGCTAGACCACCATGGAAATCCTGGAGGCACTGGACGGCTGTCTCCTCCTATTTTGTGACTCCTCAGCAGTGCGCATCCACAATCTCACGTTGCAAGATTCGAATCCAGGATCTATCAGTCTTTCAGGTTTTCTATGGTGGTCTTACTTCAATTTACTCATGATTACAACTATAAAATTACTGAAATCTCCACAAAACCCCCTTTTGAAAATAGATTCTATGAAAAAAGATCCCTTTGCTGAACTTTATGTTTATAATGTTTAGGTGGGAATCGTATATATATTAATTTCCTTAATTAGTAACTAATTTAAAAATTTGAAGCAATTAGTTCCTGTGATAAACTTCGATAATGTAATTAGAAGACGAAGTCTATCAGAACTGTGTTATAACACCGATCTACTGAAGTTAATTTCAGTTTTTTTAATATACTGGTCAGATCATTGCCAGATTTTGATGAGTTCATTGTACTGAAAGCTTAACGTGATGGCTTCTATAATCACTGACAATATAACTGTAAATTATAGTGGAAGCAAAATAGTTGTAGGAATATTTACTTTTAAGGGTAAATAACTTACAGAAAGTTAAAGATAACTAAGTGATTATCAGTAAAAATCATACTCCTATAAACTTTGAAAAAGTTTAACAATATTACTAAGGCTTTAAACATTTATTAAAATGAATTAAGAAGAGCATAGCTAATTGATGTGTAGGTTTTCAGAAAATTATTCTAAAAAAGATCAATAACTAATTAGTAGTAATTTTCAGCACTTATCAGATCACACTAAATGTATTAGCAGCTAAAGACATACACCATTTTTAGGAAATGCTGAGGTCAACTAATGCTTGGTCTTAGGTATCTAATTTTTTTCAGTCTTCATTAGAATATCTATGTTTGTGGGATTTCCGTCAGTCTACTTATTTTGATGCAAGTCCTGGTACATATAATCAGCACTAAGATACAGGTACATCAGGTTAACGAGTATCAAACAGAATTAAACTGGCTTTCTGAACTTCGTTTCTGGCCACATTTATTTTCAATAAATCTTATTATTATGGCTATATTAAGGTAATTCGTTCAGACTGCATAAATAAAAACAAAGGTCAATCAGAATTCGGTTTCTTATATCAAGAAGTAGGATACATAAATACTTCTTAGTAGCAATTTCAATATTTTACTCATTGAAAAAGTTAATAGTTATTTCAACTCAGTATTCCTGAACGTAATTTTCTGAGGATTTGAGAATAAAGTTACGGGATATTAGTCCCGTTATGAAAATCAACAGAGATGCAAGTACATCTAGCTAATGAGTCTAACTAAGGATAAAACTCACTTCCTGGATTTAAATGTTAGCCAACGCTCATTCCTCCTGCATTATAGGTATCTCTTGACATGCTAAACGTAAGATCCGAATGTTGATAATCAAGCACTTTCTCAAAAAATATCAAGTAATAATAAAGTGTTATGTAAACTAAAGCATGTGGATATCCTGAATTACTCAAGCGGAAGGGATAATAATTGTCACATATACACAAGAAACAAAATGGATATAAAGTATAAGACAACTGATAAGGATATCCATGTACAAACGTAAGTCATTTAAATCAAACAATGTCTAAAATTCTCTATTTACTAGAACATCATTGTCTAACAAATTTGTCCACTTTTTGACTAGATGGTACATTCGTCATAACGTATAAAACAATTCTTTTTTAATCCATTTGATCGCTCAGTAAAATCTATAATAACACATAAAAATGTTTAAAAAAAACAATACTGTATACCAGTTGGCTTCCATAAGAGCGCAGCTAGATATTCCATTTAGGACTAGTAGAGTCAACTCAACGACGAAAATTTTATACAGTATATACATTAAACGACACAAACCTGCTTGCAAGAAGCTATACCCTATGTTTCTTAAAATATTATATAAAACCAGTTGTACAGTAGCTTCAAATGAATTTTTGGTGCTTTTCAATGTCAAGTAGGCCAGTTTTCATGAAATGCTTATTTTATACGAATCGAAAACGAATTAAAGAACACCCAGACATTGATTAGAAATTGATAAATCTCGAAACTTTCACAAATTTGGAGGAAAAGCAAGTGATATTCGTTTTGGTTGTTAGAATGAACATAAGATCATTTATTTAGAACCCCCCTTGTATTATAACTGAAGTTCTAAACATTTCCTTTAATATTTAATTAATTTATATCTACGTAATTTGTGGATAATTTACACCACTTCATTAAAAACCATAAATCATTCAGGAGCTATTTCAGTCTATTAACAGAATTAAAAGTGCAAAAGTAAGACTACATTAGATAGAGAACATAGAGCCACTAGGGCTAATCGTTTACTGAGTTATCCTTTGATCATAAGGTTGACATCTGACGGTCTACAATACTGAAACTGAAAATACTACATTCGTTTTATTTAGACAATATTTTTGAAATCAGCAAACCTAGTAATATTACGAATCACAGTTATTAGACTGTTAATAAAGCAATAGGCTGAAGTGACTTAAAAAACATTTCTTCTCTAATCACAAAACACTTTGAGAAATGTAATATTTTTTCATGGTGAGTATCCGTCGAATGAGATAATGAATTCCAGACAGATCGTAAGTTACAACTGTAATTGGATAACTGATAACTGTGAATGCCCAGAAGCTCATTTCGTCTTGTTCGGTATTCGTCAACTGAATATAGCTGTACCTATGTGTCAATGTTTACATAGACTGGAATATATTACCTTTTGCTTCAAAAGACTGATTAACTAAAGTCTTCAATGTCAACGGCAGGATATTACAAACTCTTGCAAATAAATGAAAAATCCGGTTTATGTAAAATATAAAACCTGGTGACAAATTTCTAGGTTCTTTGAGTTATAACACAGTAGTTTTTCAAAGACAAAAGTGTATGAAATCGTTTCACACTACTTATTTCAAAAAGACCACATTTTATATTGAAAATTATTTTAATACTTGAAAGAAAAGTTAAATATAAAACTTAACGCTAATGAAAACGAAATACATCTAGCGTATTTTATATGAGCTATACTAATTAAAAGATTAATTTTACGTCATTTTGGAGAATAACATTCTGGTGCAATTGTTTTGAATTCCAGTGGAAACACCAATAGTGCTATTTATATACACTCGAAAGATGTATGAGAGGAAAAACAAATCCTAGTAATCACAACTGGTCCCTATCGAAAAATCTCAAATTGTCATATATACCGTCAGTTTATAGAGGCCATCACACACACCCGCAAGACATTGTGTTGTAAAAATAGAATACGTTTATACTTAAGATACTTTTACAGTTTTCTGATAACCGAATTGTTCATAATCACATAGATTACAGTGAGAACTAGTTGGTTGATGGTATAATTTTAAGTTATTTATATCCTCATTATCAATTTAACATGTGATTTTAAGAAAGATATTTATAGCGTTTTATGGCTTTGCACATATATATATATATGTTAATAAAAGAAGAATACTGTCTGCCGTTATGTCGCTGTTCATCTATTCGTGACATTAGCGGGCTGTCATCAAATACATAAATTAAAATATTGGCGACAAGAGTTATTTACAGTTTTACGAGAATCACGTTAAAATAATCAGTGAGATATAAGAACTTTCGTCTAAATTAGAGCGAATAGTTTCACAGTATTTGGGCGCCAAGTTGATGTAAGACATTAATTAGGAATAATTTAGTTGTAAAATCTCAGCGATCTCAGGATTTACTTCAAATTTATTGAATCAATGACATAGATTTTACGGTTGAATAATATTTTTTAAGGAGTTGAAAATTTATGTTATCGTTTTTTAGTAAGCGAGACTTCACATTAAATTTTTATAAGTATTCTAAAATCAAGCAAATAAATCAATAATATAATTAACGATCATCTGAATAGATGATCCTTGCTTTTTTGAAGTTCACCTAATTACAAATAAAAAGATTATCTTTACAGTCAATATGCCAATGAGTATGTCAAGAATGTGAACTAATTACGTGACATTATGCGAAATAACCTTTTGAATGGTAATGATATTCGTAACCGAAGCGCAATTTGAAAGTTTATTGATTTGCATTTATACAATTTACAAAGTTGTATTTTCAACCATATATAGTCCACCATACTATAGGGAATAGCACTGATCTGGATTCAAATATTGAGGACATTGTTCTTTTTATCAAATCATTCCTATCTGGAACTTTGGTTTTTAATACGGTCTATTGGTACATTGATTTGATCAGATTAGATAAAATACAAGTAATAATTAAGAATAGTAATTATTAACTAATAAGATTTTCATATATTAGATACAATTCGATAGCTGATCAAGTTTAATAACGAGAACGTCTGCTTCATACAAATATAACTTTACTCAAAAAGTTTATTCACCCTAGGTTATCTACAGAAAAACATCTATTCAATTATCTAGACACAATTTCTGTGGCAAATATTTCACAACTATTTTGTAACAATCCTTTAAGAACAACTATTCTACCTCAGTGTTGTTTCCATCCATCCTAATATGATGAGTATAGGATTTTCAAGATCACTAGTTAGTAAAAGAAGTTTTTCTTTCGCAAAATAACATGCTTACACATAAAATATCAACACTGAAGTAAATACTGCAAGATGTTATAATCCACTGAAAAATATTTTATTATGCAGGCCGCTCACTTCCCCATAAACTACGATTTGATTATTCAGCTTAATTCTTGTCCACCAAATAAAATAATACAAGAGTACAAGAGTTACGGCTGATAATACATAAAAACAATAGTAGGGTCTCTTCACTGTGTGTGACTCCAATTAAAACCGTTCCTAATTGTTTAAGCTTAATGTAGTAATAATATATACGGTTTTTAAAAATGAAACTATGCTCAGTGAGCTTTATTATCTGCTATGTTACTTGTTGAATAAATTTAAATTTTCTTACTTTCAAACCACTCCAAAATTAACAGAATAATTATGAAATTAATACATTTATCTGCTTTTCATATTCTACCTAATATAACAAAAATCTATCTAAATGTCAAGAGTGATTCCTTTCGTTTTAAGAAAATAATTTTGTCTACTTTCATGTAACACTTATTTTGTCGATGCTTTAAATTATCGAATATGAGGAAGTGAGTTTCCGAAGCATGTTTGTCTTCATACAGAATAATTTTGAAATGTATGATTATAAAATGAGTAAGTGAACGATATTATACTGGTAAACCATACCAAAGGCAAACTTATTATTCCGCATCTTTGATTGAGCATCAGGATGATTACTTGTTAAAACTATGTTTTACTATTAAAATAACCCGTGTACAAAAAAATTTAAGGTGTACAGTTCTGTTTTGAATCTTAACACAAGATAAAGAATGCTATTATTTTTATTTGTCCACTTCTCTGTTGTTGATATTCAAGGTCGAAATGATCATGAACTAACAAAGGAATTCAAGACGTATATATTTCACTGATAGTTCACAACGTTAAAATACTCCTGCGTTTTGCCTTTGTACTATTTACACTTGGATTAATTTTAATTTAATTATTTATTCTCGGAAGAAGTGGCTTACACTGAGTCGCGAAATGCCAAAAAAATTTAATTTTTCTACTCATTGGGATATTTAAATTTATTAATTTACTTAATGTTACATAATGGTTTATGTTAAGGTTTATTATCCTTGGAAGAGTAAATCAGTACAAAAAAGGTGATTTAGTTGCTAAAGCATTCGCTTTCAGTCAGTATATTGTAGTTTGAGATCGCTCTCAACCAACTACAGGACGGTATTACTTATTCTCACACAAACACTGTGGCTTTAAACATGTATCTAGTAAAATGATTTACGTCAAAAGGTGATAAAAACTGATTAAATTCTTAGATCGGGCAATTTTTTACCAAAATACAAGATGAAGGAACGATGGAGCTGTGTGACTTTTACAAATGTGAGATTCATACATAATAGTACTACTAGTCAGTACAGCCTTCTCTACAATTCAACCTATATTCGTAAAATAAGCCCGTGTTTCTATCAAATATCTATTCAGTACATCTTAACAATTGACAAAATTATAATGTATTTCTCATAAGCTGAACATTGTAGACGTGGAGAGTGTCACATATCTATAATTTCATCTACAGACATTATGTTGACAGACATTCAAGTAACTATTAAAGGGGCTCGTGAGTTCATATTAGAAACGTTTTAATGTCAAAAAGATCAATACACAATTTAAAAAAAACGACAATTTATTAGATTGTGTCCAATTTTGATTGAATAGATCAATTATATCTACTTTATATACCTTGGTATTTTTATTTCTCAAGTATACTATTGAGCAAAAAGATTTATTTGCAATACGTTGTCATTAATATTTTTCCTCAGTTTTGTTTCAAAATCACATTCGAAAAAACAATGGAATGAAACAGCCTTACAAATTCTTTACAAATATTCTTGATTCGATTTTATAACTTTCAATCAATTTGCAGATAATTTACATCACAGACTAAATATAACTAAACAATCATCGTACACATAACAGGTTCAAATAGCTGTTACAACACAGTATAAAACTTCTCAACCCTAACGTAATCAGTATTTAATCTTTCATGACCTTTTCATAGCGAAGTTGTTAGTGGTCGAAATGCATCTAAACTATGAAATTCGTAATTACTATTCAAAGTGAATCAAATCTTTTTAAAACTTATAAACAACAACATACTACAATCACCTAAAAATCAATCAACAATTTTTTTAACTTAAATAGGAAAAATAAATTTTATAATCTCAGCAAATGAATTTGTAGTAAATTCAACGTTTTTCCTGGCAATCTCCTCCAAGCTTTTTCAAGGAACTTCATTTAAATTATTAAGGGTAACATTATATATTAATGTAAATTGTACTCTACTTACTTAACATTATGATATTCCATAAAATATCAGTAATTAACATAGAAAAACCTAGTGGTCTGTACTCCAATTACTGATAACATGAAATACTGATAATTTTCTAGAATATAATATTATAATTAACCATATTGTTTATTTAACTAAATTTTCCCATTTGTTTTATTTGTTTAAATGTTTTCATTATATATCGTCCTTATATATATATAACGTTCAAGGTTAATCAAATCAAAAAAAAGGTTTAATAATCAACTCGGATATTTCAATTTAACATTGAAAAACATTTCATTAACTAATAGATACTATATTTTGTTACAATAATGCAAATGAGATAAAATCTGAGATCAAAAAAAAACGGAAAACAAAAGCCAAAAAAAAATTTATTAAAACGTCACTGATGATTTATATGTGTGAACGAATTAAATAAATAAAAAGTCATTGAAATATAATTTTAAAAATAAAAATTTATGATAGAAAATTTGAAGACAAAAAAAACATTTTTTTTCTTGTAACTTAAAGTGTTTAATAGAGAAAGTTTTCTCAAAAAAAAACACCGGAATTCGATGAAAAATTTATTAATTTTTGGATGATATATAGAAATTAAAATATTTTTTTTATTTTATTATATATATGTCAGTTATATCAGTTGAAAATGTACAAAATATGATTAACCTTAATTAGTATTAATCTTATATTAACCTGTAAATGAATATAGACGAAAAATACGAAAAATAGAAAACATTAAAAGAAAAGTATAAAATGTCATCAGTATTCATTTAGTTTTCAATAGTTGTTGTATGACAAATATTAATGGTGATAGACTGATCATTCTGTATAATGCTAATCAAGATCATTTGGACATTGAGAAATATACACAATCTTGTGTATATATCATCTACGGTTATTTCTTTCTAGTGAATATTTCAGCGATGAATAAAATTTTGTACACACTACTTAAGGTATAATTAGTTAATTGTATGGTGTGTGGTGCAAATAACCTTTTTTCCTACATTTAATGAATATGAAACATTGTAAACTGAGTTTTGTGTTCGTTTCATTTGTCAACTTATCAACAAAATCCTTGTTTCATGTCATTCATAGTGTTGTATAACTTCAATTGATTCATGATCTCAACTATCAAAATTACTATAATATTTACAAAACCCCTTCTGATAATAAAACTTGATTAGTCAAATATTCAAAGTTTCTGCTATTGACTCATTTTCATTTCTCCTTTCATTCTCAATCATATTACTTAAATATATTAACATTATTTTACATTTAAAATGAATATCACAAAAATAAACATTTATCAATAATTCTAATTAAAGACCAATAATTTAGTTACCTGATTTGATATATTTTTAATACAAGCCAAAATTATACATTTCTCTTATTTGTTCTTTGATAGTAGATTAATATAATTAGAATAATCTTAATAAAAGTGATAACAGAATGTAGTGAAGAAATGTTAATTTGTTTGTTTGTTTTATCTTTTTTTTTAAAATTTTTTTGACGAACTCTATGCTACAGTTTAAATTTAGTATTTGACAAAAATGATAATGGTTATATTATGAATAATAATAATAATGATTACTGTCTTAAATATAACCACACGATAGAATAAACATTATTAAATTATCGAAATTTTTAAAAAAAAAAAACTTTAACACTAACCTACAAGCATATATGTACAATAGCACATACACACTATTTTTTGATACGTAGTTTATTGATACACCACGTGGAATATAATGATAATACAGTTGAAAATTAATAATATGATTATGATTTTATTATTATTATTACTATTAGTAGTAGTATTGATGGTGACATTATTAGTATCAGTATTAGTATTAGTAGTAATAGTAGTACTGTATTATTAATATAATCAATTTTAAACTTATGACAAATAAGAAAAGTACAAATTATTATTACATAGACAGGTATAATGATATTAGATAAATAGACAGATGAGTATAAAGTGAATAACAAATATATTTTCGAATAATTAATAATAGAAACCTTTTGTTGTTGTTGTTGTCTTTTTCGTTTGTTTGTTTTTGTTTTGTTTTGCTTTTTTTTCTTTCTTTGAATAAAGACATTCATTCATTCATCAAAATAGTTCAGATTATTATTATTATTTCTTTATGATCAAAAAATAACTTTAACAATAATGTTAAACAATCAATTATGATTTAACCTTTTACAATTAATAATAACAATAATAATACATCATTATTTACTACCATTAAAACAAAATATACAATTTCAAATTATTTAAATAAAGTTTATATCAATGACAAATGGATAATGATAGAATTAAATAATTTGGAAAATTATCAAATTTACAACTTATTTATTTTCATTTAACTAAAACTAAAAAAATTTATTTTTTTCCTATTTAATACATGTATATGCATAACTAAGATTCAAAATTTGGGGGGGGGGGAAGGGAGCACTAAACAATTGTTGATCCATATGATTGGATATGGTTATGAATATTACTTCACTTTAATTGTTAACAGTTATTTATATATTCCAGTATAAAATATGTCAAATATATCTGTATATCTGAACTATAATTGATATCCGACAAATTCTTATCATTCACAATTTCCATAGATAAAGTGAAACACAACAAAAAGAAAATAATTATTAGACATATTCTGAACTATGTATTGACAAAACGCTGAATATTTATTTTATTGATATTTGATAATAATATTATTAAGATAGACACTAATTTTCTAGTGATTACTGTATTTTCTATGCTTTATCAGATAACTACATATATTCCATTTCTTTATTTCATTCTGACTAACTCCATTCGTTTTTCAATAACAATTCGGTTTGCGTTCCAATATGTGATTTGTATAAACAAATGAATCATGAATGATTACATCATAAACGTAAAACACCAGTTCTCCACTGCTCTTTCAAGAACCATCCTGCAACCCATCAGCTGTGCTGAGTTTAGTCAAACATTAGTAAACAACATCCTTACAAATTTGGTAAAACACAGCAATATATATACATATATTAGTCACAACTAATGTCACAAAGAATAGTTGTAGCTTTTTATTCTTAAAATATTTTTCACAAATGGTAAAGGCATTAAATTATTTACATACATTTGAAGTGTTTAGTGTTGTCTATCATGCATATACAACACCATACCCTTGGAAGTATACCTGAACAAATAAAATTTATGTCATACGCACGGGTTTCTTAGTAGGAAATAACATGTAAAATAAAAAACATTTGTATAGATAAATTTTGTAATATTTAACAAACTAACAAAATTAATTCGATCCATAGAACTGAATCTCTTAAGACTTATAAATTAATAGTCCATCATAATCAATAATTTTTTATAAGTTTATAGATTATTCAAGTGATTTATTTTTAATGTCTTTTAAAAAAATATTTTCATAATCCTTTCTGTGTACTCTTATTTATTGATTTTAAAAACTGATTGATTATTTTTGATGAATAAATATCTTTATCAGATAACGATTACAACGCTCCATAAAAGATTCTTGAATAAGCGCATTTTAATTATTTTATTGTTCTCTGTTACATTTCTCAAATGTATTATATTCATCTTCAATTTTTATTGAAAAAAAGGTTGATATAATGCCACAAAACTAATAGCATCAAATAATATAAGAGTTCGAGTCCTATTGTAAACATCACCACTGGAATGAAGGTAAATCTAACTAACAGGTTCTTTTAAAGAACAAAAACGCCATCCTAGGTTTCACCACTAATCACGATCATTATATGTCAAATTGTTGGATAATATTCGAAGTATTTGTATACTACAAAACTTTCTTGATTGAGAAGGTATTACGTTTCATTAACTTAGCGGAATCAGATCTTTGTGATAAACGTAAACCAATAATTTGTATTTAGGTCTACTTATATGTACTAATGACTAAATTGATTCAAAAATAAACAAACCAGTCACGCTAAAATTTGGGTGAACATAAGTAGAATTAAATATCTATTTATTTTTAAAATAGTAAATTTCGACTCGATTTCAAGATAAGAAAACTATTACTATGAGTAATTTAACGTGAAATTTTGTCACTTGACGTTTAATTTAGATCAGCAGATTGGTGATAATTCAACTTCATGACCCGAAATGAAATGAAAATTCATTCTCTCAAGCACCCTTCGATTATTTATTTAAAACTTGGTTATTCACAACTTGAACCTCAAAAAACTGGTCTAAAAATATTAATGATTAGTTTTATCACTGTTCACTTATTTGACTTAACGGATCATCACTACACAGTAGAACTTTTGAAAATTTACCACCAAAATGTTCATTAGACAACATCAGAAGTTTTATTTAATCAAATAATTTTCAGAAGAATTTAAACACTTTGAAGATCATAAGGCTGTGATGTTTAAGATTTCTGAACTTAAGACGAAATAATTATCCACAATCACTTGCTTTCAATGCCCATTTAACTGATGTCGGTATATAGTTAAGACTACCATGTACATATAATTAGATTTATATATATATATATATATATATATATATATATACATAACTTATTGATTATATTCTAAATCCAGTTTGGAATAAGTTTAAAAACATGCATAACTAGCATTTCATATAAAACATTTCAGTGAATCACTTGTTTCATTCAAATGGTTTTTGTTTTTTCGTCCTTTCTATAACTTGGAGAGTTTTTCTATTTAAAAAAGGCACCACAAAACTTTATGTGTTCATATCGTGTGTACATGTTTCTATCGGCAGTTATCGATTCAATATGAAACGTAGATTTTGAAAGGAAAGCGCTATGCTTACATACATCTGGGGTTATGTGTGTAATAAAGAGAAAGAGAGAGACCCAGAGAGTAACAAAATAATCAATAAAATCAGGTGACGTCAAACTATATTTCAGAAATATCAGGTTTAATTTAAATCAAATAAAAACTGCTTTATTTTACTTGATTTCTTAATGAATAAAAATACTTAGGTGAATCGTAAGGACTTTATTCAAGTTGAAAGTAATTACTGTCATGAACTGGAATTTGTTGTAGAAACATTAAATATTAAAAAATACTAGACAGTTATTTCATTCTGCTTCAAAATTCATCAGCTAAGTTCACCCACGACCTCATACAAGTTAGAAGCCGCAGGGAATGTTCCTGAGCATGCAAATACATTACTTGATTCTCATGCTTCAGATAAATGGCTAGTTGTAGAATACACCACATACAGAAAATATCAAACGCAAATATGCAAACACAAAATCAAATGGAAAAGTTATTTGATCTTTAATTCAAAATAGAAAACCATAGTTCATAGATAATTTCATTACAATCTTTGTGGAGTACAAAGCATGATTATTAGTGTTAGGAATATTAGCACTATTCTGTAAAATTGATAGCTAAGAAAATGTCATCTTCATTGGTCAGTATCATTCAAAAGTCTATTCAGTGTTATAAATACCCATTAATTATTTCGTCTAAATTAGTGAATTAAGTAATAAGATACAACTTATGAAGTGTATATTATTATGTGATATTTTTCAGATTGACAGATGAATCCTATTTAAACATTAAAAATGAAAAACGTGAAGTTCAGAGATTGTATAGCTTGACAATAAATTCGTTGAAAAGAGATCCCTTTGTAATTTTAATTTTTTCAGATTGTTTTTATACTGGACCTGCACAAAAATATTTGCTTCAATTAATTCCAAATTCAAATAATATTACTTGATAGTTTTCTATGTGGCTGTAAAAACCATGAAAAGATTTCAATGTGTGACCATGAACGATTTTACGTTGAGTTCAGTGACAGAGAATTCTTTTCTAATCCCCATAATTATTTACATGAACTCTTAATAAATATCGACAGAATGTAATTATTGGACCAAATATTACTGCAATAACTGTTGAATCTCATTTCCCTAAATATCCTTCACAATTTTAATGTACTTAACGAAAGCCATATGCTCATTAATGCTTATGAAACCAATCTTGTTTTAAAATAGAGCAAAACAAGTTGACAACTGAGATATGTTGTATGAAGTTTGGCCGACTCTAATATGTAATCAAACGGAATGCATAACTAACAGTACTCACAATATGAATGTGGTTTGAAGCTATTGTGGTAGTATTGTAGTGAACGAGAAGACGAGTGGGGACAATGGAATGTATTTAGGCACAAAATTACAGAATATCTCAGGAAAAATATAAGAACGAGGTCACCTGAGAACCGTTCCTTCTGCAAATGTCAGTCCATCGTCTTCGATTATTGTTGTTCATGCATTTTCATACCAATTGCTTTGTGTTCCCTTTCTTTCGTTACCGATCTTCTACTGAAATACAGTCAATGCTCGATCATCGTTATATACTACTAATGTGAATATAAGTAACCCACACCACAGTATTAGTATTAGTATTAGTATTGGTATTATTATTATTAGTAGTAGTAGTAATATTCAAAAGAGTAAAAAGAAGAAAATGGCAGACGTGGAATAAATGAATGTGAAGAAAAATGAAATTCACTATTCACCGATTACCCAATTGATTATAAAAATTGAATGAGGTTCAAATTATTTTACACAGTACATAAGTGATAAAAATTTGTCCTTCATGTGTGCATTTTTAGTAATATATTTTACAAAGTAGAGAGATTTTTCATCGACCTTGAGAAGTGCTAAGTAACTTATGATTTCACATTTACTAGATTCCAATTAATTTAACGAAACAAACTCGTTAATTTTAAAAAATTATACTCTCTTAACTTACATAAGAGAATAATAGTTCGAATTATGAAAGGACAAAGGCAAAATTACCATTTTTTACAACATTATTGATTACTTTTCGCTGAGTGTTTTGGCCTTCTTATTTTTAGATAAATGCAAGATCAACAATTCATTTCATCAAGCTGTACTTTTTAAAATACGAAAGTGAATGTTTCTACTCAGTTTGGTGACAGTGCTAACTGAAGGCCAAATTTCTGCATATACAATAATTCATAGATGATTTCACAGGTTTCGATTTATTGTTCATGGAATTATATTAAAGTTATCAGCATTCGGGAGAATCAACATGTATGATAAATTCTCAAATCGACCTACATGACAGTAGAATAGGAATTTTCATAAAAACTAAAAGTCAACATTAGTGAATAGGATCCTTATCCTATCCCCTGACTTTCTAATAGTCAAGCGATGCCCATTGCTGTTGTTAAAATATTAAAGTTTCTGAAGCTCAATTGCAAGATAACCAAAACACAGTTCCGTTTAACTATATGACACTAGTATTCTCATGTGCATTTACTGCACGGCTAATCGTGGAACATACGTTTACTTAGTGAGAAAATGTCCTCAAACTAATTACCGTTAACAGCCGACAATTGACTTCAATGATTTTCTGACTGGTAGAAATGTTTCAGAAAACTCGTTATCGGAATTATCAAGAATAAGACGTGAATGAGTTTGTTTTGATCTACCATACAGACTGGGAAAAAAACTAAATATTATTAAGCCCATTCCCAAATGATATACTGAAGTAAAATAAAGTAAACCTTTCTGTACTTCCCCTGATGGAAAATTAATATTTGTTATCTGGTTATATACAAAATGATGTCTTGAATAAGGCTATAATCATTTTTGATGATGTATGATTGTAGTCAAATATCGTGAATGAACTGAAGCTGAACACTTCAACCAAACAATTTCGAATCAACTGTCTAAAGGCAACGCATTCACTATTTTATCTGAAGGTCTCTGTCACAGGCATGAGTGGGCCATTGGTTTTCACTTCAGGTAAGTCTCGAATCTAAGACAAACCAGCTTTCCCGTGCTCATTGGTTTCCGATGGTTGTCTAACTTCATTCAGTATGTAATTTAAATTTTCCGGAGACTTCAGGAATACTACAGCACAGTTAATCTTCTCATTGATATTATTTTACTATACTAACTCACTTTTCATTTTATAATGTCGACATGGAGTAGTCTAAAACATTTCGAACTTCCTCCATTATTTTTATTGCATTTTCACAAACCGTTGATCAAAATATTTCAAACTCTATGTTATAGCAGAATGATTTTAAAGTTTGTAGCCGTTCAAAATTGTAATTCTATAAAGACACATTAACTATAAGGAGAATATATTTCTCATATTCCAGCTTTGCACAATAAGTCAGTTTAATTTGCATCACATAAATGAATTGATGCTCTATTTAATCTATTACTGTTATGATTTCAACATTCGATCCACCTAACTGGTTCCAGAATTATTTTATTATTATTATTTAAACACATAAATATTGGTACAAGGGGGCACCAGATATATATGCGCCACACAAATTTCATTTGATTTGTGTGAGGGCTATGATGCTGCCCAGATGCCCAAACTGAAACAGATGTTTTCTTAGGGGGCCACACCCGGAGCCTTTGACCTAAAGGTCTGATCCACAAGGTGGTGGAGCATCGTAAGGAGATGCAAACCCATGGTAGCCGGTGACCGACGATTGGTTCATGCGTCATTTGTTCCCTCAGGATCCTGGAGCCCATTCGCACCATTGGTTTGGAATAAGGGTTTTCCAACTTCCCTAGGTGGACGCACTGTGTCCACCAACCCGGTTAAAGCGCCGGAAATCCGCTTTTCGTCCTCTCAGTTTCGTGAACAACACCCCCGCCACGAGTGAGTAAGACTTCCCTGGCAGAGGCTATATACGCGTGGCCATATGAGAGCAGTTCGAGAGGTAGAGCAGACTCTCCTCACTCTCGGCCGTACCAGAGCATATGGGGGAGGTTCCAGAATATTCAAAGGCGAATATTGTGATTAAACTAAAATCCAACTATGATCATTTTTCAGTTTCATATTATCAGCTTTTTAACATAAATGTTTATTCTTACTCAAAACCAAAAGTACTGATCGACCAAAACTCAAAGAAGTCTTTTGAGGTTTGTCAAGACATTGAATTTATAAATGGCCATAATATAAACTGTCTTATTAAAAGTGACTTAGTTCAGTGTAATGGTTCTATGAAGAAGTACTCCCTCATAGTGTAATCCCCTAGTTAACACCATCAATCCGACATGAGAGTTTCATATAATTTACCTAAATAACTAGAACTTTGAGGATTTTACCTAACCAAATACCTTTACTTAGAAATAATAAATTTCACCTTTCGCCGATAATAATCTAAATTTTGACAGATTACACAATTTTAAAACTTGTAATAAAAACTTCATTATACCTTTGAAGTTACAATGTTTTTTTATCAGTAATGGTAAGCAAAAGATAATACATTACAAAACTTCTATAGAGAATAAGTTATTAAATTTTAAATATGAAATATATGGATGTTTGGTACAACTGAAGTAAGATATAATAATATTTAATATTGATATATTTCACCAAGTCTTATGACTTTAAGAATTTATCCCCTACTGTCCATCTTATTGTGTGCCATCTATAGAGCAAAGTACATCTATCTGAGTAAATGTTTTACTTGCTACGTGTGGAAGTACTAGTGAAAAAATTATTTGTTACATTTCTTTCCTTCATGAACTGTATCCGTAAACTCGGAGTCTATTATTTTGTATTATGTATCTTATTTGTGAAGCACTACTAGTGAATTTATAGTTACATGCATATTATCTAACGACATCTTTCCAACATTTTTGTGTTGTATAAGGAGGCTCCGCAGAATCGCTGTCTTAATTATTCGAAGTAAAAATCAACCTGAGAAAATTTGAGACAGCTATGTTTAAACTACTCGCCAGTAATACAAATAATACTCAACGGTTGACCTAATTTCATAAGGGTCTAATGGAGTTTGTAATGTTAGTATTTTGATCACATTCCTGTTGATTAAATGAAGACTAGGATGGAATTTTCATCTTTTGAAAGGTTATTATTTAGATATTTTCAATAAAATGTTAAAAATAAGTCAATGAGTTTAACCCATTTCATTCATGACAGACTCAAAGATCTGATTCCAAATCAATCAAAAACTTAAATTGCCTTCATAAAATATTTTAATTGAACACTGATTTTGGTAGAAACTCAAAATAGTCTTTATTCATGCACTTTTTATCCAATAACTACAAGCTTAGGCTTATAAAATAAATGTATCAATATCACTGTGGACACAAACTATTAATCTAAGTATGTGTAATATTAATAATAATAGTAATAATAATAATGGATGAAGTATTGTTTATTATAAGATATTTTAACCACACTTTCGCTTCTGTAATTACCTTAACCTACGGACTAGGGATGAACTTTTGTAATTTAATACCTAAGTACGAAAATTATTAAATTAAAACTTCGTACTAACGTAAATATCTACACTCTAATTTTTAAAAACACATTCAGTTCGATGCGAAGATTTTCAATCTTCAAGCTGAAAATATACTGTATTCCCTAAGGATATTCGAATTTTCTAGTATGTTCACTGACTTCACGAATTTTTTTAATCTTTTAATGTCGGGCTAAAATGAATTTCCAACTATTCATTTGAAGATGATTAGTTGTTGGAATGAGTAATAGTTCATTGATATTTGAACATAGTTTACACAACAAAAAGAAATCTTTTGAAATGATAACAGTTGCAGTAATACTGAAAACATTCTGCATCACAAACTGGATGAAGTTAGGAATTTCTACTAAGATACTAACCAAAGGGATTACTTCAAAAACCGTTCATAAATATTCCATTGACTCAACTATAAAAATTGCTCTCAAGAAAGATTAAACGCCCTAAGTTTAATTTCGAATAAATTAAGACATAATACTACACTTTCAATGAAATAACACTTCTTCAACTGATTTGGTGAATATGACAAGTTGTTTTTTTGGTAGTAATGTGGATCTTAATATGGAACTGTATGTTAGGAAAACTTAAGATAATTCCGTTCTAAAAACACCTTTCGCTTTTAAAATTTCACAATTATTATAAATTAGTAACTTCATCAAAAATATATAGTGTTGGATTCAGTGACTAATAGCTTTTATTCGCTTGATGTCAAGTTTATCTATAATTTAAAGTTGAAGTGATCAAATGAACCATTCTAATCATAGATATTTCATTTTTTTTTACCAGCAATTAGAATTTGTAACTCAACATTTTCTAAATCTCGAACTATAGATACTTAATAAGAGAATAATCTATGGTGTTTGGATGAACTAATGATTCTTTTACATTTGATGTCTGCCTAATTTTGAATTCTAAATACAATAAGTTCGTTTGTACTCAACTAGTTCTGTTCGGTTTAAACTGAGCTATTTCGAGGATTTGTAGTTCGTATATTAATTCAAATACTTCTAATTATTATCACATAATTATATTGCTTTTAACATTTTTGGAACCTACGACTTATTCTATTTTACTCAGATAAATGAAAAGGATCATAATAAATTGAGAATTTTACTTCTATATGATTGATGACTGATATTCAACTGATTTATTAGTATGAATCAGGTTATCAAAGTAAAGTAATTATAAACCTTCTTTCTTTTTCACTTGTAATATCAAAAGTATATCATCGATAAAGTACCAATTATATGATTAATTTCAAATTATTTTGAAAATTATTTTTGAATAATATGAAAATATGTTGGCAAATATAATACAACTATCATTATACGTAGATGTATTCATAATTAATACTGTTTTAAGAAAGTGAATTACAACTATGTCATCTTCTTTGAACTGTTTTTTATCACCTTTATACGTGTGTATGTAATTTATTAGTATTATTGTTGTTCGTATGTAACTTCTGGTAGTACCTGTCAAATAATTCATTATTTTCGCTTTCATCTGAAAAGCGGTTTTGATTGCATTTTGTTTTTTTATTCTAGCTACATAGAAATACTCCCACGTACTTCAGAACTTAAGTTATACGAATATCCAATTAAGATGAAAAAAATTTTAGAAATCGATTAACAAGCAATTTTTAGAGTAAAACTATAAAATATGATATGCACCATTTAAGCTGTGTTAACGATGATAACGATAACGACTAGGCTGACAAGCTATGTGATATTTATGACACAGAATATGTTATGTGAGAGTTATACATGAATGAAAGACCTCAATTTGACCTTTATTTTACTTACCTAAATAAATGAACCCGTATAAATACCTAAGTATAAGGAATAGAGATAAAATCACTCAAGAGAAATCGTGATACCACACAAGTAAACTGGACATTAAACATTCTATAATTAATTAATATGGTCATAGGTAGATCCCCATGCTTTATTCGTTCAAACTAAAAATACAGACTTCCATGTGATTCTGACCAGTCAACACTGGTTCCCTTATTCAGATATTAGGTTAAAAATTATTATTGCATTCAGCATGACGCTCATAACTTATTGTGTATTTATATTTAATTTATATGGTGATATAAAATTTCAAACATCATAATTAACTGAGAGATTCATAGCCTTAATAATAATAATAATAACAATAATAATAATAATAATAGTTTTAAAGACACTCATGTTAATTCAGTTGTGAAAAAAATTACTTCTGTTAGTTGATTTTAAAGATATTTCCTACATCTCTCCTTAGGACTTGGAGTAAGCAAAAGAGAAATAAATCAGTTAGTTTACTTTTTCATACAGCGTTTTGTATATCTGATGGTTTCTTAGTGTGAGATTTGGTGTGCAGGGTCAGTGAAATGTTATCGGATCTTAACCAAATCATCCGACAGACAAGTTACTGATTGATTGAACATCATTGACTAACCTGTGTTGTGGCTGTCATAATCAATTTTTTCCGCATTTTCTTAGTAATACATTTCTTTAATAATATCATCCTTATTCTATAAGGTCGTCAAAGTAGACACAGTGCCTGTATAAGACAAAAGGGTAATCCACGTTATGTATTGACCGCGAGATGTGACTTCGACGTAAGCTAGGAGGTCAAACAGTTCCCGTCCAACTTCAGAAGGCCGCAACTACCCACACAGATCGCCTACATTGATGATTAACAGGTCTTTAACTAAAACATTAATTTGGAAGTAAAAAGTCCCACGACGATTATTCAGTCTATTTTCAGAATACTGAAAAAAGATACAAATGAGATTGTGCCGTACCTTAACAGCAACAAGTGAGCTAAACAAAACGGTTAGTTTTACACTAGCTAGTCACACAAATATTGAATATCTTGTAAACCTCATAAAAGACTTAATATACAGTTCATGGTATTAATAACTGGTAAAAGTAAAACCCACCAGACACTTCAGTGGCTCTCTAGGCTCTGTAGTTTTTTTGGATAATTCTTTGGCGACTACTACGGTAAGCACTATAGTCGTGTCTTACACTTGATATCAAGAGTAAGACCCATGAGCATGCAGTAGTCATGTTGCGTAGAAAGTCCTGTATTGTACGACAAAAAGAGTTGCATGGTTGAATTATTAACCGTACGATGATTTTTGACTGTTAAGTATTTTGAGCAATTAAGGAATTTTCTTCATCTTTTAAAACTTACTAGCTAATCTATTATCATTTGTATTGTAATGGTCGGAGACCTGGGTAAAATAAAGCACTTTATTTACTTGGACTGTTATTGCTTGTTTTTTCTTTTCTCTCCATGATTCTCTTCTGTCAGTAAGAATCCTAATCCCGATCCGTGACACATACTACTTATGTTTGAACCTATAAGTAGCACACACCTCCATATAATTTGTGGTTATTTAGCTAGTAATCGTAAATTTCTACCTTACTTGCAATTGTGACTATGGACCATAATTACTCAGATGTTGCGCTTCTCATTACTACCCTGTGCTTCACTCACCGTTTTGTGACTATTGATATCGTCCAACTGTTCTAATAACATGAGTAGCAGATCAGAAGCTTTAAAGAACTTTTTACTTGTTTTGACTATTGCATCATTCAAACTCTATTTCTACGTTATTAGGAGACAGTCGTAAGGCTAATTTGTCAAACGTTCGGAAGAAGTACAGTTATAGTAGATATGTTTTAAGTTCTCAGTATTCCAAATAATATACAACCTAATATACGATCTACACTTATCGAGCTTTTAAATTCAAAAATGGACGCTTATTAACTGAAGACTTCAGTAGCCATAAGATCATATTAAATATCTCCATAAATCATTGTCAATAACTAGCTTGTTTAGCATCATTAGTTTCTGGATGAACTAGGTCGACAAATTGGTTCGAGTGTGAAATATGTGATTATATAAAAAGGAAACACCTAAATTCGAATATATTGATAATGATTCTACAAATGTTTCAACTATGTATACTAACCAACGACTTCTTCACAAAACTGATTGAAGAGAATGGATTATGCAAACTTGCGGAACCTTAGCGAAAAAGGAGTATGTAATCATACTTTTGTAACACCTATATATTTCACTAACATAGGTAAGTGAGCTATGAAATGCACGATCTAATTCATTCAAGATTGTCCTCAAAGAGCTAGAGGAATTTTAGTGACCAGTGTATCGATTGAATACTTCGAAAGTTCCTTCGAAGTGCCTTTATTGCCTGTGTTGCCACTACTTTGATTTTCCTCCTAGCTCATTATGTCAACGTTTACCCAAAATTAGTGCAAACATGTTTTGCATTTCGCAATCTTCTTTAACAACGGCGTTACGATTTGACTCCAGCGGGGACTTGTCTTTATCACTTGATTTCGTTGTAAATTAATGTACGACCGTTGATCATAGCGTATTACTTGACGGAACTTAAAGTTATGACGTTTAGTAATCGATAATGAATGTTCATTAACAGTCTGTAGGAAACAGTTATTATTCAATGGAATCAGTGCATAGAAGAATCAGGTCAGACTTGTCAGCAACATTATAATCGTTTCTCGAGTACTTAAAAACTAAATTATCCTGGTATTCGTACGAACGAACGACTATTTTGTATTTTATTGCCCGCTAATTACGAATTCCAGATATAAAACATTCGTTTGTGCTCATCTACTTGTGACCGACTGAAATTGCAGTATTTTGTGAATTCCCAGTTAGTACATTAATTCGAATACTTCTAATCACCATAATTATTTATTCAACTTTCGCTGTATAGTACATTTTCTTGTATTTAGGAGGCCTTTGATTCTATGGTTGGAATGTTACTGTTTTGAGATTTCATACATTTTGATCTAATTTGTTTGTCACATAAGAACCGTACAAACAGCCCAACAACCATGTGTTCGCATTTATTTTTCGGTTACTAATGACTCAAAGAAGCTTGATGCTCTATGCAGAAGAAACCAGTTTTGGACAATAAAGTGAAATTTGATTTGTAGTATCACTTTTTGCATTCAGAAAAAAAGACTTGAAGTAAAGCAGTGCAACTCGATCAAGGCGAAAAGGCAATGAAAGAGGATTTGGTTATTACGTATTTTAAGGCCAGTGGTCGTCTTCACTTTGTAGTATCATCAATATATTTCGGTAACAAATCTAATCTTAGAGGGGATACTACAAGTGTAGAAAACTTAGAAAGAAACAGTTAAAAATACATGTGATTTCATGCCTGCAGGTTAAGAAGCAGTAAATAAATTGCCAAAATAAATAGTTTTGTGTGTCTTCGTCATTGATGCCGATCTCATAATGTTTACGAGACACACCCTAGCTAAAAATTCTCGGTCACGCATCCGCATCACGAGTGGGTACGCCATGCCGCATATCCTTCTCAACAGCTAGCCAGCCTAAACCAAACACTTCCTGACATTATCGATAGCTTTCGAAATATATCTTCAAGCCCTTCATTTCTGATTTCCGATTTGACTGGCTTGGTATATTTCGATTATAAAGGTGCTACGTGTGTACGAGTTGTCAAACTCCGAATACCTGTGTTATGTATAGTAATCATATTTTTTACCGACAGCGTGTCGTCCGCAAACCTTCTTTGAGCCGTTTGAAAGTAATTCCAATAACAGTTTTAATCCTTACAATACTGAGAGGAACAACAACACGCTCTATTTCTCAACTACCGATTTTTTCAGCAAATAGCTTTTTCAGTTCTAAGAGGTAAATGCATCTTGTTATTTTTAACAACGCATTTCAGTTTCAGTTCCGAAAAGACAGGAAGTTCGGTGAATTGTGTTAGTCTTGGCGATTATGGTCTATCAGCTGATCTTACTTTCTTTTGAAAGAATCGACAGATGGAGCTACAAACACGTGTTGGGGCAATGAATTGAACTCGTCAATGATTCTATACGAAAGTCGATTTTCAGTTGACAAGTAATTACTTTTAGGCTTGTTAGCTTTTTTGGATTGTCCTCCTAAAATTCTCAGCTTTGAGAGATATGAAAAATGAGGGCATATCAAGTGCAAATTTATCACTAAGTAATTTGAAAATCGTAATCATGTGACCCCGAGTTCTTCCATATGTCCATGGGAATAAGTTTAGCTTAGCCAGTTGAGCATCATATGGGAGCCTCGCTATTTCGGGAATCAGTTTAGTTGCTGTTCTTTGAACCTTTTCCAAAATCTCATTGTCTTTTTTTAAGCAGGGGCTAGCCGCTTGTATTCAGTGTTCAAGTTTAGGGCACACGAACACTGGATAAAAGTCGTAAACGTTTAAGCATTGACATGACTTAAGGCCCTACGTATTGACCATGGGGTTCTTAAACCTTTGGCGGCTATTGCACGGCATTGTGCAACAGTTTTTAGGTCTTGGCTAACGAGGTGTCCTAAGTCAATATGTATCTGAACAACAAGTAGTTCAATGTTATTCATCATATATGTATCTGTAGCTTGATGACCAATATGCATCACAATACACTTGGAAATATTTATCGACAACTGCCAAGTTTGAGACTATCCAGATAATTTCTTCAGTTCATTTTGAAGTTCGAAGTGATCACCTCTGCTTTTTATCGCTCTCCGTATCTTGAATTCGGCAGCATATATCAAGAGTGATGACGACTGGAGACAAGGAAGGCCATATACACAATGAGGAATAACAGTGGCCAAAAAAATGTACCTTGAGGCACTCTACTAAGCACAGTTTCTTAGCTAGACAACTTGGAGTTCACCAGTACTATTTGTTGGCGCCCAACCAGGATGTCTTTTATCCACATCAATAGATTGCCTCCAACCCCTAAATTTCCTAACTTCTATAACAGCCGGTTGTAAGAGACATTGTCAAAAGCTTTGCTGAAGGCATGTAGGTAACGTCTGGTCTTCAACGGCGTACTAGCCACCATTTCGACGACGAGGGACAGAGGAAACTTCCTTTCTCGAGTTTTTATTTGGGACAGGCCTATTTGAATACGATCTTTCCTCCTTTCGTAGACGTGACTCAGCTGTTTCTCAGCTCACTTGAAGTGGCTTCCCATTAATTTGTATGTCGTCAGAAAGAGTGCTGTCCAATGTTTCCCGACCTCGTTTGCTAATACACTTTTTGTAGCATTTAACATTGGACCGGCCTCGGTGAGCAAGCTGTTGGCGTCCGAACAGCACTGCTGACAAAACCATACTCAACCGTTTTTACTAAACCGTTTGAAAACCACTGGCGTAAATTTGATGCAAACTTCGTGGTACCAGCCTTTGCACTCGTCGCACTGCATGCCGATCTCAATGAGATATCGACAGCACGGACGTTGGAAGCTACTTTTCCACATTGCCCATGGGTTTTCAAAAAGAAACCAGATACAATAATATCCAGAGACAAAAGTGATGTATGACCAAAGAAGCGAAAAACTAAACTGTTAGAACCAAAAGGACTATCAAATACAACAGAAAAATAATGCTCGAATGTACAGACGGTAAATTACTTAGGAAACAAGAGCAATACTCGTTTCGGATACTTTGACTGAAATGAATTCCATTAAAGTGTAAACAGTAGTCTTGTACGTAACAAACAATCAAAACAATAGAGATTTACTCAGCGAGGAAACCACCATTGTCCTTTTAAATAGCGCGCGTCACAATGCGAATATTTGGAAAAAATACGTAAGCTATTTCTATTACTAAATCTTCAAGATTGAGACCGAAGATTTAGTCTGACGTATTGGACAGTGTTTCGAAGGTCACCTAACACTTTTGGAAACAATACGTATCACAAGGTCATAAAAGCGGGTACTGTGATTTAGTCAGGCTGCGGGTTTCCGCGCAAAAAAGGTGGAAATAAGCAAAACTGACTTGTCTTCTTCTTTACTGTCTCGTCCTGTGTCTGTCAGCTGGATTCGTTCCAGTCACATGCATTATCAAATTCATAGCGCTTATAATCCTAAACTGTATTTTACGTTAAAACTAGACGTTGATATGTAAAAGTCTTGTTTTAATTAAAGATACGTTTACATTTCACCATTATCTATTCAGTAACCTAGGTAGGATGCAGTAATTCGTAGAAAAATTACATCACATCGATAAAACTGTAATCACATTGAGTTACCTTCAACTTCTTTATGTTGTAAATCGTATTCAATCCACTTCTATGTATCCGACGTAATAATGTCGGAGATATATCTATTTAGAGTCCGCCGATGTTTGTTAAATTTTGGGGTTTTTCTCCAAAGTCATGCAGAACTTCATAGTTTTCCCTAGACTTGAGCAAACTTTTGGGCCTTTGTGCCATTTTCCCGAAATTTTCTACTGTGGCTTTCTCGAAACCTTCCTATATCTGACAACACTCCTCGAATTCGGAAGGTTGAAACGCTAGTATTTTAATTGTCCATAAGCGTTTTCATCTTGATTATTCCTAGTATTCCTATTATGTTTAGTCTTAAAAAGACGGCGTAGTGAACTCAATCTCTCTATTTTGGGAAAATGATGTCCGTTTTGGGGGATCCGAAATAGAAAACTGTAGTGAATTTTTTGGATAAATGGCACAAAATCCCTAAAATGTTTGTTGAAATTTTGAGTTTTCTCCAATATTTCCCCAGAATCTTATTACACTTTGGGGTTTTTCTCCAAACTTTTGAAAAAACCCCGAAATAAAGAGACCAGGTAGTTCTGTTCTCAATTATCCACTTGGTATCAGATCATTTAGTTCTATCAATCAATTGGTTGAGCGAATCCAATTTCGAAATCAAAACGTTCTGTTAACGTTAAAAATGCTACAAAGAACATTTGCATGCATAAGCCATCCAATAAAATCGCCTCCGTGGAAGTCTATTTGGTAAACATATGAGAAATCTGTAATAATCTGCGAAAGTCTTTCATAATGGTCTCTCGTTTCACATAGAGATAACCTTCCACACGTGATCATCGTTATCCGGAATAACCTGTACCTTACCGATCCCTTTTACTTCACATCGTCTTTCAGGTTACTGCTCTCTGTTTTCATATCTTTATGTCACATTACGCTTATGTCGACAAGGCCTGGTCCTCATTTTGCATACACCGTAATCTTTTCTATCTTGTCGTGTTCCATGCCAATTACTTTGTTAAAATTTTTATTCTCTTCAAAGAACTATCAGATCGTACTCTTCTAGATGAACCAGCGTCCTTATTACTGACCTTACACGGATGATTGTGAACTGTTTATAAGAACATAAATAAATAATATATTTGTAATATCCCAATGAGTAGAAAAATTAGATTTTCTGACGTTTCGTGACTCAGTGTAAGCCACTTCTTCAGAGAATAAATAACCAAATTAAAAATTATAAGAACATTTTCAAATTCTAGATTCAACCTGGATATATATACTTAAGGTACCATAGTAATTTTAAAAAGAAATTTTGTATTTCAATTAGGTACCATTGACAGAACGTAAAGCCTTAAAATTGCACTGATGTTACGCATTTGCTTCATCTCACTTAACTTCACCGTACTGGGTTAAAGTAATAGTATCGGCCACCAAGTAAAATGTAACCTAAAACCTGGCACATATAGGTATCGGTTCAAACTGCTAAACCTTAACAAAGCGAGATGAAACTACCAAGACTTTTCAGATTAATAAAAGTATAGATGATAATATAAAGGACTATGCACCGGAAATATGGTTTTAACAAAAACATGTATTTGTGGAATGATAAATTATGAGTCCTTTGAGAGCTTAAAATCTAAAGGGAAGACAAAGAGTGAATTTACTACACCATTGCAAATGATCCTGAACCATGATGTTCGAAGTTTCTAATCCCTGGTTACAATAATCGCGCGGGCCCAACTAAGTAATCTCCATTTAATCAGTGACTTCATAAACTGATTCCACGTTTACATTTATCAGCTCTTATATTCCTTTCAACTTACTCTTACCCTAGCGACCATCGTGAGGTAAGCGGCAGTTAAGTATGCGTAATGCATGTCCCCATAACCTCAATCAATGAAGATTTACCACTCTATCAATGTATTTCCCCCCCTTACCTGGTACCCTCTGTCCAACCTCAGACTTTACATTTGACTGTCCCAACGTAAACGAACAATGCTTCAAAGGAATCTATAATCAAATGCCAACAACTTAAGAAAATTATCTTTTTAAAGGCCATATTTCACAGACACAATAAAAAAGAGAGAACTTGTAGATGCACATCTCACCTATTCCACAAGTATCATAAGTTGGAAAAGGCCAATTGACCTTTTTGAATCCATACTGAAATTTAGCCAGGCATCTACCTATCAGGGCTGATAAGGCTTCCAAGATAAGTAAAACATTCGACGCGCTCAACTGCTTGGCTGCCCATTGTTAGTTCGGATGTTGATGCAGACCAGTCTTAAAGCGACATTTTACATCCAGAAGAAACGAAACGCATCTCAAATATGCTAACATTGGGATTGGTTTCTGCGTTAGCAAATTGACCTCGTTAAATGCCACCAGAGACTTAAGATTTATCCTTAAAATAAAACGGCTTGAGTGAAGGAAAAAATCGCTTCACAAAGATTAGGAGATAAGCATGTAAACACATGGTTAGTTGCCAGCATCATATAGTCCTGAGTTCATAGAACAATACAACTCGTCCCCGTACATGCCCATTCACTAAGAATTTAGTATCTCATGATATTCAGTTTCGACAATTAGTAACACTTCATTATGCAAATGCCATAATACTCTCTGCTTTGTATATTTTTTTAATTTCAGCTTGGTCAGTCAACTGTTTGGCATATGTTTCAAACTATTGTGTCAGCTGGAGCAACAACCTTGTTGTTACCACGTTTTCCTTAGCAACTCTATCAGAAACCGAACGAGAAGTAGACGAGTCACCGCTCTACATAATGAATGTTAGTTTAAGACCCGACCATTCACTTCTCGACCCGAATTTCGAGTCTTACAAACTCAGTCTGCTTAAAATACCCATTTATGAGGCAAGTAGTCAAAATGGAATTTGCTGCAAACCTCTAAACGAAGTTTCTTCTAAACAACATCTCAAAGCATACAATAATATTAACTGTCTGTGTGTTAATCCATTTGATACCAGTCATGTTTACTACATGAAGACTGATGGGTCTGTAAGTTCTTGACGTTGTTTAAACAAATAGTTTTGTAGTTAGTGTTGATAAATGTACCACAGTATCCGCAAAACTTCAACCAAGGAACCATTGTTTTCACACTTCCTGATTGGTGCGAACCATCTCATGAAAAATTTCGTAGTGTGTCGATCCAGTTTCCTGCGCTATATTATGTATCTTTGTATGATGGTTCAGATAATCTATATCTCCTTAAGTCGGATATTCAACAAAGTAATGATTTACTCAACGTAAGTTTTCCATTTTGCCTTTTCGACACTTGGTTTTAGCTCTTTGTCTTTCAGCTTTTTGTATTCTGAAAAGAAATTAGCTCCAGTACTTACTGTAGTTGCTTTTCGTATTAAAGTAGCCCTGTGCATGACTAGTTTTCAAATTTTCACTCTTAATCACATCATTAAACCATAGGACTGAATAGATATTCAAACTAGTTACAAATTCCTGAATAACTTATGCGAACATTTTTGACAATCCATAGCCTTTCGATCATGAGTCATTTTGAGTCAACTGTGACATCCTAATTAAAATTTAACTCGTAGTATTTCACGTTAAATACGTGAGTATTTCTCACTTTATTGTAATCACAGTCGCGAAAAAGTAGTCATCTAACCGTTGTTGACCTAGCAAAACTTTTTCATTGCTCAGTCCCAAAATATTATCTAATCACTTCTGCTCTCTGAATATAGGCTGCGTCAAAGAATAATAGTGAACATGGAGGACTTGAAAAAACTTCTAACTGGTATAAGGTCGTGGAAGACTTCTGTTCCAGTTGACATAAAATAAATAGTAAAATCAAATCGTTGATTTCAATATATTATGTTCTGTTGAGTTCTTATTGTGTTCAAAAACATCTACTTCATTTAGAACCATCATATGTATTTTTTAAAATATTATTACCGAATTTCGATATAATAATTCCAAATAAATAATATACTCGGTAAGTTGGTCATGATAAAATAGCGACATATTGTAATTTCCCACTTAGTAGGAATTCGAATTTCTGACGTTTCTCAACTTAGTTCAGTTCGCTTCCTCACAAAGTAAGTAAATAAATAACCAAATTAAATTATCACAGGTTTGAGTAGTAATAAGGACTAGACCAAATATTTAGTTCAGTCGAAATCAAAACTGTTCTGACTCCGTCACTGTTTTGTCCTTTTTAGTCTCAAGGTGATTCTGTGTGAGAAATCACGGTGTGTACTTGTGCGTGTGCTAGAGGTTTTACGAGGAGAATTCCCAAAATAGAAAGCATCCCATTTGACAAAACTTATTCTGTAGACGTATTTCTGTGTTGGTGTGAAAGGAATCCTTTCCTTTGATCTAAACTAAGTATTTCGAAGAGTATTGGTTACTATATAGAAAGTTTTAATTCTCCTTAGCTCCTAGGTGCATTCCAGTTCTTCTGTTGTATTATAGTAGCAAGATAAATCTACGATACTGATCCATGAAATTTCTTTTGAGTTGTTGTTTAAAGATACATCGTTTTGTTTTAGTATGTTTTAATGATACTATTAGTAAAATTAAATCGTAAGGTGTTGGTATTTTATTTTTCCTTTGGCTTATTTTTTTCTAAGATAATGATCTTGTTAGCTCCTTTGAATGGATGTAGCGTCATGAAAGAAGCAACTTAAACTAAGTGGCGGAACGTCGAAAATTCTAATTTCTTGCACTTGTAATATCACAAATATTTTATTGTTTTATTGCTACATTTTAAGTTTTTTCGGAAAGAACTAATGCATGCGTACAAAATTACCGATTACAGGTTGGTCGTGTAAAATTGACATAACAAGTCATCAATAAGAGACTGAGTAAAGAATATGAACTCTTATTTCGTACACTAAGTTCTTCAATATCTGATTATTACCACTGTATACTAAAAGTGGTAGTGCTGACTTAACAATCTCGACTGTTCAATAAACTTAAAATTCAGATTCCTTTTCGCTTTACTCTTTATGAAGTTCTGTGTTCTCCCAAAATCTAATCTTCTGAATTCTTCATGTCCCTTCCTTTTTTCTCTTTCCAAATTTATTTCACTGGATTATACTCCTTGAATAAAATCTTCAAACCCTAATCTTTCACATAATGCTTATACTCTTACTACTTTACCACTATGGGATTTGAATAGACAACTGCATCCCTGTGTTAATGTGGTATGACAACTCGAACTGATGTACGTACGTACGAAGTTCTACGTTGTGACTGACTTTATGAAGTTTATGCTAGGTCTTTATCCACGCGTTTGTTGGAGATGTGTTTTCATTGCAATAAATTGTTGCATATGCATGTGAAAACTGTCAAACCAAAAAATCAAGCATGAAGTTTGACTGCTCTGAAGTCTTTATGTGAAGTGATCAGTTTTCTTGAAGTTTACAGCGTAATATACAAACTTAATAAACACAATTAACTTAGTCGCGTTGCCTGGTTTGTTCTTATTTCAGGTTGTTAGTAGAATCCAACCTCCTGTACATGAGAGAGATAGTCAGCTATTAGACTGTTTACTTAATTATGATGACACTTCTCATCAACTCTTTTTGGACTGTTTATTTGTTGGTGTTTCGAAAAAATCTGAGGAAGACCTCATATGTAACGATTCGATTTCAAATTATGTGACATATCTTGAATGGATCTCTTACAGCTCACCAGGTATGTGGTTACATTTTGACATTAATCATTTATGTAAGATGCCGGTCATAATCTAAAACGCCACATTTTATTAGGAAGACAGTCCTAGAAAGCACCTGTTCTTACTAAAATTTGTCTTAAGATGAACATTTCACCACCCAGCTTTTATGATAGACACGAATTTAATCCCAACTATACTGATCATCTACACAAAGAACCGTACGGCTGGTTTTATTAACAACTGTTTGATCAATAATTTGTTGTTAAATATCGTTCTGAGTAAACGGTAAGACGAAATTGTAAATGTTTTTCAGTGGTATATGTTTATATTTTCCGCCTACCCAACAACTGAAAGAAACTCAAATGCTTTAGTAGATTGATTCTAAACAACCGCAGTTCAAACTCCAGACGACACAAAAGAATCCTTCACCACTTATAGCATAGAAATTGTTATTTGCTCACTTTCCAATTCTTCATCATATTCGTGTATGGTGGTTAATACCCAACGTTTTACTTCATTATTATGTTCTATGTAGTCCACTGATCATCGTTCCTCCTATTCAGTTTGTTTGATTCTCTTAGGAAGTTAGAGTAGTGTTAATTTGACGTTCAGGATTTAAAGGTTTTCAACTTTCCGAAGTCAACCATATGATTCATACATAGGATACAAAATATAAACTCAATATTCCATTCGCGATGGCTACACATAGTCTCATCACTTTTACGTAATTAATTTCAAATAAGCGCATAAAGTCACACTTCCAACACTCACTATACGCCTTTGCGATGGACCAAACTGTATCAGTTTGTAAACTAGTAAAAGTAACTTGAAAACAATACTAGTGATACATTTGCAATTCCTTTTTTGTCAACCTATATGAGTAAAATATAAGTCAACAAATCAGATCCTAACGTCCAACACTATGGAGAAACCATCGGTCACTTCCCAACAATTCTTTTATTAGTATTCAATAGTCGTGCAACACAGGCACAGAAAAATAGTCACTGATCTGCGGTTATTCTACTACATCATACCACAGCTTCACTGGTTGATTTGTTCAACTTCCCACGATTCAATTAGAAAAGCAATTTAAAATACTGAACATCTACCAATCACTTGATGTACATCCTGAGATTTAAATAATCGACCCATAAGGAGGACACGATTAGAAAAAATAAAAGGTCGAAAAATATTAAAACACAACTATTTGAGTTACTCGATTTGCTTACACCTGGACAGTTGAAATTTGAAAAAGTGGTCCTACAGTTAATACCAATATAGCTAGTTATTATAATTTCTAAACGATAAATATAATCAAAAGTGTAACTTGATTCCCCATATGACATTTCACTAGATGATAAGCGTCCATATTCTCTGCTCATCGACGTTGGCACCTTAAATGTTCTGATATACTAAAAGCATTTAACCGAAAACTTGTAAGTTGTTTTTTTTAAAAACACCTACAAAACACAGGCTCTATTGTTTTCATTTCCTAGAATCCAACATATCTTGGTCCATAGTGCGGCACCAGAAATTCGTTGCCTCTTCATTTCCTGAGTTCGCTGCCTTCGAGGGCGATTGTTCAGCACTGCATATTTGCTCAGAAAAAAAATTTCATGCTATTTATGACTCCTGCAATCCATCTGTTTATGAAAACTACCTTAATAAATGTAAGTTTCGTGAAACGTTATAAGGGACTGGTTGTTTTCACACCTTTCGTTGAAATATGTAAAATGTTCTGAACAAATTGGGCATTTCCTTTACAAGGCCTCATGATGAAAAATGCATAACTGCTGAGCTGAAATGTTTTAAGCGTTCTCGTATAATTATTCGTCCATTTCCAGTAGTTAGAATAAGCATTCATAAATGAAATTCTTATTAATTCTGTATTATTCATATGAACCTTGATCACGACAGTTTTTGGTTTTCACATTTCACAAACATTCCCACTAAATCTTATGGAAAAGTCGTATACGAAAAACAGCAATCTGTCACCTACATTTGTTAACTTAACAAACTGTTATCAAGTCTTTTCTCGTGTCCGTAGATTATTTCAGTTAATGAGCTTGTCTTTTTAGTTCACATCATATGCAGCTTACCACTTGAAACGATAGTTTTTATATATATTTTGTTAAGAACATTAAAAATGCTTAGTATAACGATACACCTAAACCAGATGTTAACCAAAATAATAGTTTTTTATCCCATTGCCCTACTAACTGTTACGTAGGACCAGCGTTAGCAAATCGTGCAAGGTGCGTACCATACTTGTAAACCGTAAGTGAATAAAAGGAGACCTCTCTGAATTCCATATTTTTAACCTTCAGATGAGGAATGAATAAATCTTAAAAGCCTATGATTAATTACTGTTTAAATATAAGCAAAGATGAATAGTGGCTAGCAGTGGAGTCCAGGACGCGCGTTTCGTCCTGCTTGGGACTCGTCAGCTGGATGTACCCGCATCCCAGAGTTGCTGTTCACTCCGGAACTCTAACCCAGTACCATTCGCTTTAAACATCATCGCGTTATCCACTTAGCTACTGAGTCCTGATAACCACTAGCTTTGGCAATGAAGTGAAGTTTAAATTCACTTGGTATTGTTTATTTGAATCTTCCCATTGATGTTTAGGACTGCAATTGATCAGTCTCTTATCGGCATATGTGCATACTGTACTGATTGCCTCGATATAGCCTTAATTCACAAGCATTATAAACAAAGATGGATAGTGACTAGTAGTGGAACCCAGGACGCGCATTTCTTCCTTTTTGGCTATCAGGACTCAGTATCTAAATGGATAACGCGATGGCATCCGAAGCAAACAGTACTGGGTTCGAGTGAACATCGACTCTGGAGTGTGGACATATCCAGCTGACAAGTCCCAAATAGGATGAAACGCGCATCCTGGGTTCCACTACTACCCACTATCCATCTTTGCTTATAATGCTTGTGAATTAAGACAATATCGAGGGATGATTAAAATAAACAATACCAAGTGAATTTACTGTTTAAGTAGTTTGTATGCAGTTTGAAAATATTATGATTTCACTGATATCCTTCAACTTTTATTCACTAAATAGTTTAAGGGTGGATACACGAACTTATACTTGAATGTCAAACTTTGTTACACTAACTTTCCAAATGCATCCGTTTCGAGTCTTTTCTTAATATTCCTGTGAATATATTGTACCATTTATTATGGTGGTATTTTTAAAGGTTATCAACTATGTTTTATTTTTAACACATGATAAATATGCCGTACAAATACCAGAAAACCACATTTCAGTGGCTGTTGGAAAAAACAATTTCTGAGGAAAAATGATGACAGAAAATACTAAAGGTTTTCCTTGTCACATCGAAACTAGTCTGGAATATAATACAACTCAATAACTACGTTATTTTACTAGGCTTGTGACGGCATTCAAATGATAACTACGGGCCTCACCCATAAGCGAGAATTGAAATAGCTGGAATAGAGTTTCAACATTTATCCTTGCAATCGGATATCAAATAAGTAATCCTCCAAACCACGGTCTAAGTTCGAACAAGCTACGTGACTAAGTTCACATTCACAGTATTAATACTACTAGTAATTCAGATTAAAAAACTGGTTTGTAGCTGTGGTTTCTTAGTTCTTTGAATTTTAACTATCTTCTCTATAATTGTTTTTCCAGCCGTTAATATTTGCCATTCTCTACAGTTATCTAAAAAAAATTGCGAACAATCATGTTACTGAAATGGATTGCTCTATTGTATTTTAACAGATTCTGAGTCTAAACAAATGGATACAGAAGATACATGTATTGGACAGGATCCCGAGTTTTTTGTAACTTGGACACAAACTGACGCCGATGAAGATATCAATTCTAGTTTGATCAGTGTCACTTTTACGTTAAATGGTATCACTCTTCCATCTTCATATGATTCGAATATTGTTTCTGTGGAAATCATTCCAATCTGCGAAGAGTCATCTAAGCACCAGATACTCCGCGCAAACCTGTATTCCTATATTGCAGTCAAGAAAACTAAAAAACTCAGTGATCGCCCTATCACACTAATTGATCAGATGCTCTATGAACCAGTAAAGCCAACATCCTCGTGGACCTATGATCGAAAAAATAACTCGTACGTCATTAAATATCCAAGATTATAAGTCCGGTCTCTATGCTTAATATTATAACAGAAGACGGTGGAGTAGTTGATTAGTGGTTAAAGTTCTCGACTTTCAACCAACATGTTCGAGGTTCGTATTTCGCTACATTCAGTTTAGTTTGGGTAGTCAGGTAGTCCCATTAACTTTCACACTAACAAAGTCTCAAAGCCGGGTTTATAAACCCTATGCTTCCTAAATGAATTAATTCTAACTAGCTCTTTAATTGATGGAAAGTAATCGCCCTGTGAAGAACAATTTTCGAATTATTCCGCTATGCTAATTCGTCAAAACAACATATGCTCAAATTCATGCAAAAGATTATATACATAAAAATAGTTTGATAACTGTTGTTTTCACGGGGAATCATTACTCCTCGTAATTCAGATGATTTCCACATTCTGAAGATTAAGTGTAGCAGGAATTGTCTGTTGTACAGTTGATACAGCAAAATACACAAATAGTAGACATCAAACACATCTCAGTTTGTGAAATTGTAAATATTTATATGAGTCTATGTCCGTCGAAATAGAACAGTTCGGCCCCATAAATAATAATAAAAGTAGGCTAAAAGAAGTTTTTTTTAATACAGATGAGCCAGTCTTTTCGTTGTTTACGTAAGAACCAATATTGCGTGTTTCGTTTGTTAACTGAAATGTAGTAAAATGTACCAAATGTCTCAATGCTACGAAATGTTTTAATGGTAAATTCTTACCTTACTAGTTAAAGTTGGTTGTTTCACATTTTATTACCTTCCTGTATTAGTCTTAGATTCAGTAAATTTAAAATACGAACTGTGGTTCTTATTTAAAGCATTGAAATACATATGACCAAGCAGAATTCTCAGTATTGGCCCCGTTTGTTACTCGATCCACGTGAAAATAAAATATTAACTGAAATGCACTGTTCACATCACATTGGTCTGGATGATCAAATGCGTGTACAATCAGATGAAAAGGCTGATTTGACACCGGAACCGCCTTTCAATGTTGGCCAGCTAGAAGAAGTTGATTTTCCAATGAGTGAAGATGAAACTGATCTTTTATTACAACGGTTCGACCATGAAACTCTCAAGCGTACTCATCAGGTATGTGTGGGGATTTATTTGCCTTACCAAAATCCAGAGTGGTGGTTGAGCGCCCGACTTCCAACCATTCAAGCTACAAGTCCCTATTTATCTCGGTCTCGAAACCCTGTTAGTATCACCAGCCCTCACATAAGAGTGTGGCCCTAAGCGCGGGTACACAAATCTATAGGCTAATGACTGACATTAAGTTAATTACTAACTCGCATTGTTAAATCTAATATGACTGCTAAAACAAAGATGTATGTCTTTATTTTGTCAGTGATAACAGAATAAGTTCAAAATGATAGCTGATAAGTTAGGCATTCCCTTCGAGACCTTTAAATACTAATTGAGCAAAAAAATATTCCTCTTCAGTTAGTTAGTTAGTCTCGGCCCCAAACTAAGATATGGGTTTTATAATGAAACAAAAATCAACAAGCAAATGTTGATTAGTCAATCAGCAATACGCATCTCAATAGTAGTCAGTTAATAACTCAGAGGATGCAAAATTAAAGCAAAGTAACATTCAGTTAATATCAGTGCAAAAACAGTAAGAACTGAAAATTTATGGGAGTAAAATTGAAATTAACCATATCAATATAATTTTTTAAATGTTATTTTTCAAAATAGCGGTAAACTAGGTAGTTTCATTAAGGTATTGTGTGAAAATGGAATTAGGAATTGATAAACGTATCCATAAGCAGTCCATCATAAATTAGAAAACTGTTTTAATTAGATGGTATTCTTCGAACAGAGATTTCTCTTACGTGCCTAGTGACCATTCAGTTATCTTAAATATGTGCTTTTTACCGTTTAATAAGATAACATCTGGCTACACTCTGGGATTAAGAACACCATAAGACCCACTTATTTGTGCCTTTTCTATTTCCTAGCTATTAATTTAATTACATCAACTTTTAATCGTTTAGAGATCCCAATCATATTAAAAGACTAATATTTGAACGAAAAATATTCTTTTCGATAAATTCTCTTCAGGTTCTACAATTATATATCCATCAACTTTTGCATGTTTTAAATATCTTAAATGCGAAGTAGTGTTTCAACTTTACGGTAGAAAATTATGGGACGTGCATACTGTGATCGTCTGGTCTAAACCGAACATACTGTCAGTATTATTAGACTGTTAAAATTACTCTACTAATACCAAACCTGAGACAGTTAGCACATACTGACATGCTTTGCTTCCTACAGGGGACAGTTCCCTAGACGTGTTGATGTAACAATTTAGGGTAAATTCCCAGTTATTTTTGTGCATAACATTTTTTTATTAAAGAGCAGGCTTAACACATCGAATAGCGACTTCGATCTACCCATATTACAATAGGTTACCAATTACATTGATTCACAAGCCTTTTCTTGTAACCGAAAAGTTCTCATAAATCATTAGCAAGAAATAAAAATTATTAACAATTTAGAGGGTATCATCAGTCAGGTAAGCTACCACTATTACTACATCAGCTAGGCGTTCTGATGTAGTAATAGTGGCAGGTGACTTTATTGCTCAAGTAGGTAAACTAAGCGAAAGGGAAAGACACCTGGGTGGATCTTATGGTGTTGTGGCTAAAAGAACAGATAATGGCGACCGTCTCTTGCAGCTATGCTCAGATAACCGCCTGTTTCTTGCAAATACTAACTTTAAGCATAAGGAAAAACATCTTTTGACATGGCGACCCCCGAATCCGTCCCAACGTTGGACCCAACTAGATCACATTGCTATCAGCTACCGATGGAGGGGCTCGAAAGGAGACTGTCGTCCATTCTGGAGCACATGCTTAGATTCAGATCATGCTCTAGTGCGAGCACGTATCTGTCTGCGTCTTACTGGACGCAGGAAAGACGCTGCAAGGAAGCCTCTTAGGATTCTACTTAATGATAGGCAAGCTAAGAATATATTTCAGGAACAACTAGAAAAACAGTTAGGCAGACATGTAAGTAGTGCCCACCCCGAGGCAGCCTGGAATGACATCCGAAAAGCTGTGGAAACAGCAGTGATATCTGCTAGTACGGTAAACTATAAAGTTAGGGAGAAACACTGGATCTCAGCAGCATCTACCGCACTGATAGATGCTCGAAAACTCATCATATATGGCTCTGGACATAACGAAGAACGGAGTCAACTTGAGCGCAGGCTAACAAGAAACCTACGCAACGATCGCGAACAGTGGTGGGTAGTGAAAGCAAGAGAGATGTAAAAGGCAGCAGCAATAGGTAACATTAGACAACTGTTCAGACTTGTCAAGGAAATCGGTATTAGGAATCCAACTGTCAGCGAAAATATCCCGGAAAAAGATGGATATATTATTCATTCTCAATCCAAGAGATTGGACCGATGGGTAGAACAATTTAGAGTTCGATTCAACTAGCCTACAGCCACACTTCGGTTTCCCACGATCCCCAGTCGACCTGAATGTTAAGTTAATGTAAGTCTCCCAACTCTTTACGAAGTTAAAAAAGCCATAGGAAATCCGAAGCGATGGAGAGCGGCAGGCTCTGACAGGTTTACCCCTAAGATTTTTAAGGATGGTGGTCCAGTACTAGCAGCGAGATTGACTGAGGTCTTAGGTAGAATCTGGGAACTGGACGTAATTCCATCTGACTAGTCCCAATCACTGATTGTGCCAGTCTATAAGAAAGGACAAAAGTCCTCTTGTGACAATCACAGAGGGATCAGTTTGACTAATATAGCGTCTAAAATATTAGCTTCAATAATACTTGGACGCCTAACTAAAGCTCATGAAGAGCAAACTAGAGAAAACCAGGCTGGTTTTCGACCTGGACGTGGTTGTATAGACCAGATATTCACTCTACGTCAGGCCTTAGAACATAGACATATACATTAACCTCATAAATGCTCTCTACTCGAACACAAATGGTCGAGTTAGAGCCTATGGCGAACTGTCATCAGAATTGATTACCTCAAGTGGTGTTCGTCAGGGCTGTCCACTCTCGCCATTCTTGTTTAACTTTGTCGTTGACATGCTTTTAGAGATAACACTTTCATCATCTAAATCTCCAGGAGTTGAACTTTTGTCGGGAGATTCACTTGTTGACTTAGAATACGCCGATGACATCGTTTTATTTGGTGAAGACGCTGACAAAATGCAGAGTCTTCTTACTACTATAAGCAACAATACAGGTATGTTCGGAATGCGATTTTCCCCCTCGAAGTGCAAAATGTTACTTCAGGATTGGGTTGCATCGGCACCTGAACTAATGATAGGGAGTGAAGTAGTTGAGTGTGTTGACCGCTTCACTTATCTCGGGAGTCTCATCAGTCCCTATGGTCTGGTGTGTGACGAAATCTCAGCACGGATACAGAAGTCTCGTCTAGCTTTCGTCAACTTGCGTCATTTATGGCGTACACGAGATATCCGTCTAGCAACCAAAGGACGGGTTTACCGTGCAGCAGTTCGTTCCGTCCTACTTTATGGCAGTGAAACATGGCCGGTAAGAGTAGAGCATATCGTAGTCTGCTTGTTTTCCATCATAGGTGTCTTCGAAGCATTGCTCGTATGTCCTGGGGCCACCGGGTAAGTAATGCAGTTGTTAGAAAACGGCTACTTTGTTGTATCATACAGTTGTCTCATGTTTCCCTCTCTTGCAGCCTTCTCCGCTGTCATTGCTAAATCTTCCACATATTTACGTTTGTTGGTTCTGATGCTCCTCTTCACTTGCTTGTTTACCTCTGTGTATTCGGTTTGTGCCTTGGCTTTTTCCGCTCTTGTTCGGCTGATATTGATTGCTGCCTTCTTGTTCCTCCTTCAATCTTATTCAGTGTACCAACAGTGATCCATTCCTTGTGATGGTGCTTCTTTTGGCCCAGAACCTCCTGACATGTTGAAACGATTGCCTCCTTGGTACCTTTCCAGTTGCTCTCCATGGTGGTTCCCTCTCCATTGAGCAGATCATGAAAGGCCTGGAACCTGTTGCTGAGGGCTATGTTGAATTTGTTGAGTTTGTCAGCACCTCGAAGAAAGGCCGTATTAAACTTTTGTGATGTTGTCCGCGCCGTTGTCCAGTGCTTCTTAAGTTTTAGTTTCATCTTGGCGACCAGCAAATGGTGATCGGATGCTATATCAGCTCCTCTTCTGGTTCTCACATCCTCCATCGTCCTCCTGAACTTTTTGTTGATGCAGATATGGTCGATTTGATTCTGTGTAGTGTGATCCGGTGAAATCCAAGTGGCTTTGTGTATGTTTTTGTGTGGGAATATGGTGCCACCTATGACCAGTTTATTGAAGGCACATAGGTTTGCAAATCTCTCACCATTTTCGTTCCTTTCTCCCAGTCCATGTCGTCCCATGACGCCTTCGTATCCAGTGTTGTCCTTTCCAACCTTGGCATTGAAATCTCCCATCAGAATGGTCAGCTCCTTGGTTGAGCACTTCTCGAAGATCGACTGCAGCCTATCGTAGAATTGGTCTTTAGCGTCTTCATCGTAGTCGCTGGTCGGCGCATAGCATTGGATGATGTTCATTGTAATGCCCTCTCTCTTTGTTTTGAAGGAGGCTTTGATGATCCTTGGTCCATCAGATTCCCATCCAATAAGTGCATTTTGTGCTTTTCTGGACAGCATCAATGCAACTCCTTGTGTATGTGCGGCATTTTCTTCTTCATGACCGGAGTATAACAGAAGTTCCCCTGAAGATAGTCGTTGTTGTTCAACCTGCGTCCAATGTGTTTCACTGATTCCAAGCACCTCCAGGTTGTATTTTCTCATTTCTGCAGCAATTTGGAAGACTCTTCCGGTCTCCCACATTGTCCGGACATTCCATGTACCTATAAAAATTGTCGCTCTGGTTGTAAGAAGGTGAATCAGCCTCATGACTTCCGAAGGAACTCGGCTTTCATCATGAGACGTCATAATTATTCCTTCTACTCCCAGGGCAGAGTTTAAGTGGTTTGAATAATTTTTTCTGGTTAGCGTTTTTTTAGCGAGTTGGTTTTCTACGGGATGGAGTCGCTAACCCCATGCCCAACCCTCCTCCTTTACCCGGGTTTGGGACCGGCAGTAGCCTCCGGAGGAGCTACAGGCGGAGTTGGGTACTAGGTAAGGATGGCAAATTGATTGATGAAGTAGTGAAACTTCATCAGCTGAGATGGCTGTGACACGTGTTACGTATGTCCAGCCACCGACGTGCTATGTTTTATGGTGTAGGAGTGAGTTGGAAGAAAGCTAGGGGCGGCCAGACCGAAACGTGGCACAAATCAATGAAGTCACTGACAATTGGACTGAGCCATGCTGGTAGGCGTAGACTACCTGGTTGGGATTCGCGAGATGATAGCAATCGATGGTTAAAGACCTTGAATGACATGGCTCAAAATCGTGTGCAATGACGAAGATGCATCCACTCTTTGTGTTCTCCCTAATTCTAATCTTCTAAATTCTTCATGTCCCTTTCTTTTTTCTCTTTCCAAATTTATTTCACTGGATTATACTCCTTGAATAACATCTTCACATAATGCTTATACTCTTACTACATCTACCACTATGGGGTTCGAATCGACAACTGCATCTCTGTGCTAATGTGGTATCGCAACTCGAACTGCTGTACGTACGTACGAAGTTCTACGTTGCGACTGACTGACCAACTTATACGACCTGTCCATTTTTTACCTGTTGCATACAGTGAATTGACCCAGCAAGACTGTAGGTTAGACATCGTGTTTTATTGTCGGAAAGTTGCGAACTATTCATTTACACTAAATAACCCGTAACCAAACCATTCTTAGGGTCAGAAATATGACTGGTCAATGAAGAAGATTTGCTGGGAGTTCAGGCTGAAACCTGTGTTTAGACAGATTTCCCAAGTACTCCAAACTTACAGTAAGTGGTTAACCTTCCTCCGTTAGTTATTAACGATAATGGAGCCTAAGTAGACCTGTCTTCAATATAGCTTATTTTTTTCTGAAAACAACTAGATGAATCTGATGGGACGACTGTCATAACGCCCGTTATATTTTTTGGATGTGGTTTCGTTACTGATACGAAAACATTTGCACTGATATTACGAATAACCAGTGTTATTGTTTAAAAGTAACCTACGCAATCTTTATGATAACGTTCTGCAAGTATTATTTTGAAACTATATTCCAGCCAAGTCACCTTTCTAAAAAATTTATTCACGTTAGACGTAGGCTTCCAAGACCCATAAATTTAGTTATTTTTTCAGTTTCGTTTTCGCACTCACTTTTAATTGAATATTGTTTATACATGATTCGAACTAACTAGATAAACCTCTTTATATTAAGTTTGTTTAATAAGCGAATTCCTTTAATTTAGGCCTATTTATCAGGACATCAATGGTTGTTCAAAATCCGTTGTGCTACGTGGAAACCAAATGCGACTCACGCTTTCTGTATCCGTCATGATGTAGACGGGATAGTTTGGTTACCATTATGCCAGAATACAATGACAGGAAAAGACCCATGTGTATGGAGACATGTCTCAACTTTGCAAGCATTTGGCTACGTCCTTGCCAGTAAACGTGATAGTAGATTTGTTTCTAGTCCAGTTTTATCTGACGGATCTCCACTGAAGTTTGTGGCAGTTGCAGACTTGACAAGGAGAATCTACATATATTGTCAGCCCATATCTAATAATTCTGGGGATACAGAACTCCAGAGACGCACAACAGCTAACTCATCTTCGACACAAAAGCAAAAGATTGTACATGTCGCATCACAACACGTAGTTACCCTACCAACTAATGACCCAATAATTGGATTTGTTGCTACAGACAAACCCTATCCATCAGTTTTAGTATGCACGCAGTCTACATTGTACTTGTTATCACTTGATGGATGAACGTAAATTACTTGCATTATCACTTGTATTTTTGCCATAGTAAATTTTACATAAAATTGTTAACAACGTTTTTGTTTGCAAATCGTACGCTTTTTGTAATTTTTATGCGTTGAGGAAAAGTCGGTGTAAGGAAATAATGTGGCGGGATATATACCACTATAATCCTGATGGTCAGTGGTAAGAATCACGTTTACTTTTCAAAATTAGGAAGTCCGTGATCAGATAAATGTTTTTCTTGCACATTGCGAAAACGTTTAAATAACAAAGTATAAATCAGAATCTACGAAGTACCCATTAGTTCATAATAATATCAAAGCTATTAAAGTTGAACTTTTGTATGTTATATTGATTTACTGTCATTGTTTAAATTCAAAAGCTCTTTAATTAGTTATAGGAACTCTGTTGGACATTGCCGTTTGTAAATGCCGTAACCGTAGGGCTAACTTGTCGAGGGCCTGGTAACGCGCTTCTGAAGTAGCCTCTGTACTAAGCACCAAAATCTGATGTTCTTGGTCGATTCGCGCTTGTATTGTGTTGTCTAAAATGCAAGCCACTAGAAGACTTTCTACTTCTGGATCGCTTAGATTTAACCGTTGTGAAATGAAAGGTATGCGTATTCGGGTGTACGGACGAATTAATTTGATGAGAACTTCAGTTCTGATATTACGAAGTAAATCTTCAATGTGTTCGCGAATAAAGGAGTCTTCCATAATTGAATCACGTTGATGTCGTAAAATGGACTCAAATTCTACGATATTATTGTTCTGATAAGCTGTTACAAGACTTGTCATAGCCACGATCTGAGGATCATTTTTGTACGGCTTTGTTTCCTACAAAGTAAATTCAGTTTAAGGAAAATATGTAAATAATATTAGGGTAAAGGAAATGATGACACCACATAAGAACATGTGAAACGATGCATGTAATTACGAGCTTTTGAAGCATCGATCAACACTATAATCACTCAACCTCTACAAAATTGCTTTCAGATAGTTACTAATCCCCAAAACAAAGGAATGGCAACTTTAAGGGACCCTCTATGATCCCGTTGGTTTGAAACTATGTGGAGATTATTATGATGCTTAGCATAATCAATATATTCTAATGGAGCTTTCGAAACCTAAAAACACTTCAAGTGTATTGCCTTCTAGCAAAATTATTAGAGCATATTCTGGTTCAACACACTGAAGACAGCTCTGATATGATCTCAACCATAAGGGTTCAGACTCAGACCGAAAAGTACTACAAACACTTACACCAAAGCTATGGCTAAATACTAAGTAAACGTAACTGCATTTAGTAGATGAGTTACCCCATATTACATAAAAAGGATTAGTCCCTTGTAATTTACGTGATATTTAAGTAACTGAATGAGAGTAAAAAAGTCATAAATGAATCGACCATCTGGTATAAACTTGGTTTGCTACTTAGGAATGAGCCTTTTACATATTTTGAATTTGCTTAAGACGAATTCCTATGCCTTGACGATTGTCTAACCCCTTGTGATGGTGGATTATATGCCATTTTTGCTTCGGAGTTATGCAGCACTTTTAGTTTGCTATAACTCTAAACAATTCAGTCACAGAGGAGTATGAGTTGCAACGTCAAGCACAATCAGATAGATTCGAAATATTCTGAAGTCATACAGTCTACAAAATATTCGGTTAGTAAATATATCAATCAACTTGCTTTTGACCATTGCTTTAAAAAATAAAACAATAAATCGCAAACCTGTGAGTCGAATGGATTAATACCCGATTTCATCAACATGCTGGCCAACACAAGATACTTTAGACAGTGTGTCCTACGTTGACATCCAGATTCATCGTAGTTCTTGAATGCTTCGAAGAAGTCAGTATGAGATTTCGCATATTCTCCCTCGCGGAGATGCATTTTCCCACCACATTCTCGTATTATTCCCATTATGAGAGGATGTGGAATGGCTGATTTGATATGCAAAGACTGTTCATATAATGCTTTGAGTTTTTTGTTGTTTTTTTGAGCTGTATACATTTGAATTTCTAGTGCGTAAATCTCTAGCAGCTGAGTTCCTTTCTTAAGATCGTCCTCTCCATCATTTGTTTGACAAGATTCACGTAACTCCTTAACAATCTTTTGTAAATGTATATAGTCACCACGTTCCAAGTAAAGTTTACCCAGTTTTGTGTTAGTTTTAAACCACAATCTTTCGTTTTTCGACTCGCGGAGGGCATCTAGAGTAGTGATATAAAACTGCTGCAACAAATCCATTTGTTTGGAGGTTGACACGTAATCCAAAATCGAATTAATGGACTTCTCAGAATAATTTCGAGTTACAGCTGACTTTATATAGGTGAGGAGGACTTTGTAATTTTCCATCATATTATCAAACCTTCCAAGCCTGAAATTTATTTTAATCATTTGCTTTAATGCTCTGAATCCCCAATCACCTTTATTCCCAGTACCTTCAATATCTAATACTTTCTGGAATTCTAAAAGTGCCATGTCGGGATTGTCATCTTTTCGTGACTTTGCCATGTAGTACTGATTTTCTAGATCAACATTGGGTTCAGAATTGTCGTCTGAGGAATATTCAACGGATAACTCCCCGTCATCAAACATATCTTCATTTCCGAACATAGCTTCCTACATGTATATGTGTGTATCCGATTAGACCAGTTAAATAATATTATAAGATAACGACAGGTTTTTCCATTCAAGCAAGTAATTAGTCACAATCTAAAACAAAGAAAGTTATATGCGTAAAACATGTGAGGTATGTTTGCGTAACGAAAGTTGTGAAATGATGTTAAAACTTACCGAAAAAACGGCTCTCCTGTGTGGATACACCCAGTCCTTGACAAAATCCAGATATATACTAGGTTTATACGCTTTTGAGATTCTTATGAATACCCTAGAAATAAGTCTCCTTTCGCGTTAGGAAAATATATTCTCATCCAAATAGCGGAATAATTCCTAACCACTTTTATCATATGCTTCTAAGTGTCAACACTTCGAATTCAATCTCTGAAATATTACAGTTTACCATTTCATGTTGAAATGAAATCACAACCAGGGACGTTTACAACGTCAACAAAGAAACTACAAGCAGGAATATCTACGTCAGTTTGGTCTAAAAGAAGTCTCACACTTGACGATCATCTCAACTTCAACATGTTATCACATCATTCTGCAGAATGTAATTTTAACAGCCATACGGTTGATCATTAGTTTATAATTCACCACTTATACATACAATGGTAGAATTTTTAAAGTAACCTCGTCGAAAAGTATTCCCTCGCCGAATAAATAGTCATAAATGATACTTACCGGTTGTAACTATGCTTGCACAGTGGGTGACTCGACAGAAACGCACTCACACTTGTTTCTGTTCGACTATGTGCCTTCTGACTACACTCCATTGTAACCTCAAAGTTTGTCTTCTCATGTTACAAAACATTCAGAATTTTACTGGTTATTATGTGAAAATTGACTGGATTATTTTGAACAAATGACTACTATGGGGATTATAAACATGAAAAAACAAAATAGGGAGAACAGAATAAGCGTGTCGCTAAGCCGGGACCATCCGTGAGTAAACTAATGCATAAAAAAGACAACTAACAAACGACTTTTATTTATAAACCACAGAATCTCAGTCACAAATAGTTCATGGTCCTGTTTACTAGAAAAGGACTGGAACAGGCTCATGGACAACCGTTCTCAGGCAAAAAATTCGTGTTTGCTAAGATTATAGAGTAAATTACAGAATTTCTTCAATGGATATTGTGAATGACATCTAAAGATGACTGACATATCACATGTAGCAGAATATGAGAGGACTGATCCACGTTGTACTTTGAAAAAATATGCTGAAAAAGGACACTGACAGACAGCATATATGCTTAGTTCCACAGAAATAGGTAGACTGGTATACTCATCTATATACACTGTCATATGACAGTGACAAACAGTCTGAAACTTTAGCACTATTGAAAGCAATGTCGAGAACTGATAAAATGGCAGACCTAGGTATGGAATTATTCGAATATATGTTATTTGTCATTCAACCAGAAACCCACTAATCGACAAATTTGCTGATGAGCTATAACTGGATTTCATACTATATACAAATATTAGGCACTTTCCGGGCAAAGAATCCATATTTTCAATCTATTATTGTATAGAAACAGGTTGCCTGTGGGAAAAGCTAGTTATAAAAGCAATTTAAGGATATTTGGACAGTCAAACACAAAACAACATCGCGCACTCTATGTAGCGAAACTTTGGAAATTACCTCCAATCCCGACAACGATCAACAACAAGACAATAATCGATTGTTTTCAAATGTTTATTATATTTTAAGGATGACTGTTATTATAAATCATTTATAAATATGCAGATATACAGGACTCGTTATCATCATATGATGCCTCATTAAATTATTTATACACCTGAAAAACAAAAAGCAAAATGTTGCTTTCTATAATGTTTATTTCAAGAATTTCATCTTAAATTCTTGTAACTGGACCAGAGGGTACATTGTTGTTTTATTAAACTTGTTCGAAGGCCTATGTTACTGCTCTGATGGTTTGGTGTTGAACCCTGCTGGTTGCGTATGTTGAATCCCTTTTCTCTTGATAAACTTTTATAACTGCATGCAGAGAATTGCGCTTAGTATGATGATTTTGTTTAAAAATTGTGGTTTTATTGTTCATCAACGTATTGACAGTTCTTTTATTAAGCTGATCTGGATGAAACTACCTACAACTCGCAAATATTCCATGGTTATATAATGAGTGTGTAAGGTTTTTATTGCAGCAAGTCATCTGTAAAGTTAGTCTGTTTGCTCATTCGGCTTTATCACATCACCATAGAATACGCTCAAATATGATCAAGATGTAACGAAATCGGTCGATATGCCATTGTAGTGTAGTATGATATTCTGATTTGACGATAGGTAAACTCTTTTAGTCCATTTGTTCGTGTCTGGTCTAGTCGTAAGTCTTCTAAAGGGGGGGACCACTCCCAGTAGTCGGTTCTCAGTAGAGAAGCTAGTTCTCTGAGTTCTCTTCATTATTGATCCCGAACCCCCTCACTCTATTCCCTGAGTTGACTTGAAAGCCGTTTCCTATGCATGTTTTGTTCTATATCCTGTGTAGTCATTGTTGCGGATTAATAGTAATCATAACCCTGGGACTACAGCGTGACACCTCCATCGTCCTAGTTGAGCGTTGTATCGATAATCTCATGTGATTAAATAAGATAGTCCAAAATCCTTGTTGTTATGGTGTTGTATCAATGACATGATTAGCTTCGTATGGTTGTTATCTTCGGTACACTTGTATCCCCTTGTGTATTTTTGCTAAGTATTCAACACGTCTTTATATCAATTTGTTGGATGTTCCGTAAGCGCTTGTTCCATTCAAGCAGTGGGGTTAGGCAGGGTTGCCCGACCTCACCATTCCTCTTCAACTTTGCCATCGATGACATTCTGGAAACAACTCTGATGGATGTAAGTAATGGCGGTGTGGATCTGCTGCCTGGAGTTTCAAAGCACGGGTTGACGGCAAGTTGAAAATTTGTATTCTACTTAATCACTGCCTTATCAACTCGTTCCTATTTCTTAAACTTTCACATATTGCAAGTTGGATATTGAGGCCTAGCCAAAATTTATTCCGTTTAGCGTTCTCACTAATTTTGTTGAATCTGTCAATAATATGTGTGTTTCTATATTCAAAAGTTTAATCGCCTGTACAATATGTGGCTTTCATGTCATATGTAAAATGTAGTCAACTTTTAACATTCCTTATTTCTGAATACTCTTATGTATCACGGGGCGACCAGTGTTTATTATTTCGTTAAGTAACACCAAACAGCATTCACTTTCTGCTTACACGTACTATCTGTCTAATTTCATTTATCTACATAGTGGCTCGGCGAAGCAAAAATATTAGGAGAAATTAGCACCCTGATTATCTTAGCACAAATACTCAACTACTGGATCACATATCTAATCACTACTCTGTGTATACCCGATACGACAGCCGTGTAGTATCACATTTCACCCCAATCCTGTAGACTTCCAGAAAAAGTCACACTTCATGATTCCTAATAGTACTGCCCTTCTGGCGTTCGCCAGTTAGCGTCACTTGTAGGCGTGATATCCACTCGTTAACCAAAGTATGTGTATACTGCTCAGCAGTTCGCCGTACATTAATGTGTTTGTGAAGCATGATCTATAAAAGTTGGGGACATGGATGCTGCAGGTTTTTGATCGTTGGTGTCTTCAAAGTAGTACTCGAGTTTTCTAGTGACTAAGTGAGTAATACTAAGGTTTAATATAAGGTATTAACTAACAAAATTTTGCGATAGGGTCTTAAATCTTTATCGACTAATATAGTTTGGGTATTTATGTATGCTAAATTACTGCTTATGTTGACGCACAATGTTCCTTTGTATAGGAGCAGGTTGAAAAATCCTGGGGCGGGCAGACCAATACATGGATTTGCCTTGTTAAACTTGTCTCGTGCTTATGTAATATTGCAGGTGGTTTTCTTAGATGACCAAAGACGAGATATCCGTCTATCAATTAAGGGATGAGTATACTGCGCAACAGTTCGCTATGTTCTACTTTACGGCTGTGAAACGGGGCCATTAAGAGTAAAAGATACTCATAAATTACTGTGTTCATCTTGTTGTGCTAATGAGGTATGGTAACTTGGACCGATGCATATATGTGCTTGGTCCTACGTCGTAGCTGACTCACTGACTTTCTTAGATGATCGCACCCGGAGCCTCCGACCAAAATGTCTAATCCGCAAGTCAGTGGAGCAACGTAAAGAGATGCAAACCCATGGTAGCCGGTCATAAACAATAGGTTCATATGCTTTTTGTTCCTTTATGATCCTGGAGCCCATGTGCACCAGTAGTTTGGAATTAGGGTTTTCCAACTCTCCGTGTCCGCCGACCCGGTTAATGTGCCGAACACTCGCTTTTCGTCCTCTCAGTTCCGTAAGTGGCACCCCCGCCACTTCATTTCTTCCACATACACATAAATTTCTTACTTATTATTTCTAAAGATTACTTGACTTTTCAGGCTTTTAAGACGGTATTATAAGACTGGCTGGTATTCTTTTTGTAAATGGTTCATTTGTTTTATGACTCTCAAAACATGTGATCCAGTCGATTAGTTTAAAAGTCGATGTAAACTTAAGTATTACTAAAAAATAATCGCTCTATATAAATCTGGATATAGTTTACTTTCATCCTCTGTAGTCCAGTTTTTTAATCCTTTTCAGCGAAGTGACTATTTTCTCATCGTTAAACTTTCTAGCGCTTTCTTATGTGCTTATGGGTGCCTTCTTGGAAAAACCCAAAACAGAAAAAGTAGTTAACGTCGGGGAAGGAAACGGACTTCGATATGCCATTTCAAGCATGCAAGGATGGCGATTAGAAATGGAAGATGCCCATGTAGCAAAGTCCGAACTTCCCAGTCCTTTCCAATACTGGTCGTATTTCGGTGTCTTTGATGGTCATGCAGGATCTCGTGTCTCAGAGCTTTGTGCAGCCAAGTTGCTAGATGTAAGTTAGTAATCTGCTCTTTGATTTTGGTTACATTTAGGCTATTCTTAACACAGAAGAATTTCAGAAGCTTAGTTTTGATAAAGAGCTTGATACAACTTTGGTCAAGAAAGGCATCATTAATGGATTTTTAGCATTTGACCGAGATCTAGCATCTGATGATTCCGATGAAAAATCGGGATCTACAGCAGTAATTGCCTTTGTTACACCAACCCATATAATTATGGCAAATTGTGGTGATTCAAGAGCGATACTTATTCGCGACAACAAAACCTTCCTAGCAACCCAAGACCACAAACCATATAATCCTATCGAAAGTCGACGAATTTCTGAAGCTGGTGGCAAAGTTATGTTGTCTCGCGTTAATGGATCCTTAGCTGTTTCAAGGTAAATCATATTAACTTTCATGTTGTGTTTTCTCGGCTTCTACGCATTTTTAGATATTGAAGACCAACCCTTAGTGAGGCAACTACTTTAGTAACTGATAAAGTTGTGACAACCTTCAAATATTTTCTCTACTTGTTTTCGAATGTATTAGATTTCCACACAAAAAGTTGGAGAAATAGAATATTTCGTTTCAACTCGAAGTCACAAGTGTTAATATTGTGCATATGGTACATGAGGTTTACCTCCTGTTAAGCCCGTGTTCCCATTATATCTAAGTAATATTGTGCGATTCAATTATTTTACTTATAAAGTTGTAAATATTAAATACCACTTCATAATTTGAAATGTGATCACTATAGCTCTGTGTTTGCATGTACTGCGAATGAGCGTTCTCTTCTAAAAAAATTTCTTGGTGTTTAGTCCGCGTTGGCATTAATAACAATAGGTAGCACTAATTTTCTTGACAGATTTATTATCAGAAGGGGTTTTGTAGAGATTTTCGTAATTTTTTAGTTGAATTCATGAGTCAATTGAAGCTAAACCACAACGGAAAACCTGGAAGCACTGGACGGCCGTTTTGTCCTAGTGTGTAACTCCTCAGCAGTGTGCATCCACGACCCCAGCCCGAGAGATTCGAACTTGGGACCTTTCAGTCCCGCACACGAACGCTTAACTTCTAGACCACTGAGCCGGCATCCCAGGGTGTTAATGTCTAACTTCAACCAATCCACGAAATTGAGCCACCGTTCACCATTGTCTTCAGTTATTTACTATCTCATAACCGACACGGTTGAACTGCACTGACCACTGCTTCTCACTAGAACTCCAGGAAATACCTCTTGAAGCCAGTCCCTAGTGAGCATACGATGATTAATACCAGAGGGGGTTTTGTGGAAATTTTAACTCACTGAAGGTAATAGTGAACGGTGGCTCAATTTCGTGGATTAGTTGAAGTTAGACATTAACACCCTGGGATGCCGGCTCAATGGTCTAGAAGTTAAGCGTTTGTGTGCGGGGTTGAAAGGTCCCAAGTTCGAATCTCTCGGGCTGGGGTCGTGGATGCACACTGCTGAGGAGTTACACACTAGGACAAAACGGCCGTCCAGTGCTTCCAGGTTTTTCGTTGTGGTTTAGCTTCAATTGACTCATGAATCCAAGTATAAGATCATTTGTTATTAATTATCGTGACATGAAACGCGGTTTTAAAAGTAAGCAATGAAAAACGAAAATGGCGAAAAACGAATCACACTAGCTTAAAAACTATAAAAGTCCAAGTTTTTTGGTTTAAAGAAATGGATGCCAGACAAAACTCACGTTTTCGTTCATTATAACTGATATATAAATCAGCAAACAAATATCTGATATTTTATGCGTTTTGAAGACGTAGTTGGTACTAGTGCATCGTTTAGGTCTAAAATTTGCTTTGAAAGCCTTCGTAATCTTTGTATCTTCGTTTAAAATAACATTCATTCTCACTAGTTATGTTGGGTTTTGTTTATCAAAAATGTGTGTGTTAATACATCACTTTTCTTAGTTTTCCTGGGTCTCATTAATCTTATTACTCACACGTATATCAGCATTGTAATAAAAGTAAGGTTGTCATTCGTTTTAGAATCCAGTACAGCATCTGCTGTTCGTCTCTCTAGCCTTGCACGTATTTGTTCGAATTTCTGTACTGCACACTGGCAAGCCTTTTTTGTTCGTATTAAAACATTAATTAATTGCAAATAACTTAGGAGCGGAAATATTGTACAATAGCTTCATTATTACTATAAAATATGTTCAATCTTAATCTTCATTCTTATTTCGAGTTTCTGATTCGGATATTAGACTCAGAATATTAGAAAAGTATGGTAAAGCGGTTGACGAGGTAGTCGTTCTTGGTTGACTAAGTTGGTTGCGATATGTATTACCTATGCTCATCCATGAACTACCTTGACGTATGATGATGGTTGATGTAAGTATAAATTGAAAGGAAGCTAGATGCACCCAAATCTCGTACATTTTCCCCGTATCGTTTCATTTAATAAAACTCAAATAGTATCTTCAACTCTTAGTTTCTATTAACACTAATACTGTTCGTACTTCGAGATTCGCCATGGCAATGTCATCTCGCTATGCTAATAGGGTTTGTTAACTTGAACCAGTGCATATAAGTGCCAATTCTACTTTGCGTTTGGCTGACTGGTTCATATTTAGTTGCGAGAAATTAGATTAGGTGTTCTTGTAGGCTTTCTGGGATGTAACCCCTTAGGGGAGATTTGTGTAAGTGACCTATATTTTTATTGCCAGTGCTTCATAGTAGCTTGTATTTTTTGTCTGCAGATCTCTGGGTGACTTCGAATACAAACAGGTGCTTAATCGTGGAGTGACAGAGCAGCTTGTTTCTCCCGAACCAGATATATTCATTGTTGAACGCAAAAAAGAATTTGATCAAGTTCTTCTTCTTGCATGTGATGGAATTTGGGATGTGTTTGAAAACGACACTCTCACTACATACGTCCTTCATCGGTTGTGTTGCTTACCATCTTTGGCGGATGTTTGTTCAGAAATCCTCGACACTAGTTTGCACAAGGTTAGTTTGCTTAGTGACCAGCGAACTACCATTGTCGTTGTGATCGACGACTGTCTTAGTTTATTAATTGTAAAGTAAACTATTTTTTACGTATAATGTGAAAGAACATCTGATTTTATCACTGCACTGCTACGTTCTTAAAGATAGCAAGATTGAGTTTAATTACACATTATTTAGATACAGGTTGAAATCAATCACACTCATGTGTTTGAATACTGATTACACAAACCCCATCACGAAATGAATTCTGTCCATTATCATTACGCTTTGATGATCGCAACTTAAAAATTAAAGTTTGGAGCTGTGAAGGGATTGCTTTTAATTAGCAGTGGCAAAGATTTAAGTTTGCTTTCTAAAAATACTAGATTCTGCTGCAGGGACTTATTGCAAAACATACTACATTTCCGGTTTTATATTCACCCTGTTTCCAACCGTATCACTTATAGTTGTTTTTTCTCCATGTGAGTATTACCGTGTAAATAATCAATATTACGAGTGCTTTGGAAATACCAACTTTCAATTACCAAAAATATATATCAAAATGCTGCTTAAAAACAAATCGGAAATATGTGTATTAACCACTATTTCTTTGAGCGTTAAATTGTTAACATAACTTTAATAATATACGTACAAGGGTCATCATTTAGTCCTGGCATGAACATAATAAATAGTGTGTCACTGTTCCGATGACTTACAAAGCAGGTAATAAGCACTAATGTTTAACAAGAGAAAGGTATATTTAATGCTGAAAGATAATTTGAAATATTAGTCTCATCGTACCGTATTTAATAGAATTTTAAATTGCTTATTTTATGGCCAGATCACCATCCTGTATGCTGAGTATTAACTTTTTCTCATCACAATTAGTTTTGAAATGAATAAAGTTTCACCCCTCATATATTGATTGTCTACTATTTATTACTTAATTTTTTTATGATTAGCTCTGAATGATTCTTGCATGTCATTTACATGTTAGATAAAAAAAATTGTTCTAAAATACGCTTCATTTGAATTGCTTGGTTCTCAGTAGTCAACTGAGTAATAATCAGTTTTGTTAGTCTCATAAAATGAGGTAGGTGTAGACTACCTGGTTGGGATCGGCCAGATGATAACAACCGATGGTTAGAGACCTTGAATGACGTGACTCAAAATCGTGTGCAATGACGAAGATGCATCCACTCTTTGTGTTCTCCCTAATTCTAATCTTCTGAATTCTTCATGTCCCTTTTTTCTCTTTCCAAATTTATTTCACTGGATTATACTCCTTGAATAACATCTTCAAACCCAAGTCTTTCCGATTACTGCTTATACTCCTACTACTTCTACCACTATGGGATTTGAATTGACCACTACATCTCTGTGCTAATGTGGTATGGCAACTCGAATTGATGTACGTACGTACGAAGTTCTACGTTGTAACTGACTGACTGAGTCTCATAAAATGAAGTCTTAACATGAAATTAGAATCTTTTTTTACGTGATTATTTTTTTACTATCATATTGTTTCTTTGTCACCTTGGCTTCTTCAGGGTAGTCGTGATAATATGAGTGTCCTCCTGGTGGCGTTAGATGCTGCCCCAACTGTGAATCCAGAGGCAGTTTGCAAAGAAATGGAATTAGATACTTCCTTAAACAATATGATTGTTGGTAAGCTTACTCATCATAGCTATGTTTTTTTAATAACATTTTCATTTGACCGCTTTATTGGTTGTTGAAAACATTCAAACACCTTGGATAAATACTTTTTCCTCTGCTTTTATGTCTTGAAATATATATTAAAACAAACGGTTACAAGTCGTTTAAACAAGTGAATTTATTTAGGACAGATGTTCAGTAAATTCACTTTTTATTGTTTGTCGTAATTTACCTTAATTGAAACATGCGTAGATCGATTTCCTTACGATGGTATTTATTTTTTAGACCTACGTTGAGGACTCTCGGTGAACAAATGAAGCATGAAGTTTCAATATCTTCCTATCATACCAACCTGGACCTGTTTCTCATTATCCATTCACTCATTCATTCCATGAAATTTATTGTAAAGTACCCGATGTATTTAATTGGCAAATACAATACAATAGTACCGCTAGTATTATTGTTTTACGAACAAGATTACTTTTCTCTAACATTTGTTATCTTTTATCCTTTATCCACATTTCAAGTTCTTGATCACTCAATACACCTACAACTCATGAAATTTTAATCCACAAGGCGTTTCACATTGTCTTTGAGACAATAAGGTTCCACTAATAATTATCGATTCATTTGGGGACAGTAGGTTGAAAATAAAATTTAATCATTCTACGTTACGATTTAATCTCCCTTACCAGCCCCTATGCTAGATCAAACCTGCATCGTACTGTTTGCATCTCCTTCGTTTTATACAGTCACTCTGTGTTTAAAATGTTTTCACCGTAAACTGGTTTAATTAGCCATACAAACTAAATTAATGTGTATTTTAATTTGCATTATACACACTATAAGTCATTTGTTTGGATCTTAAAGTCTAGTTGATGTAACATTCATATACTGGTACACAAAGTGTTTATGTGATTTACCTTTATTCATACTCAGATATAATTAATTCAGCCGGCGAAGATGCTAACTTTTTGAATGTGGATTATGTCGCCAGTGCAGTTAAAAGTATGAATCTTCCCAATTATCCTCCGGGTGGCTTCAACACCAAGTGAGCACCTCACTGATAGTTATTATACTAATTATTTGCATTGATTTGATAACTCAACATATGCATAGTGTTACAACTAAAATATGAGCATGACTATTTAGTTCATAATTTGATCATATAAATACCTAATTGTTTTAATTCGAATAGTAGTTTACCTTAAATTATATTTCTCAACTACTACTATTAAGTATTAAACAGGTTCTGTACTTAATACCGCCAATAACACTTTCATTTTTATTCTGTTTTCCTGTAAATTCTAACATTTCAATTCCTAGTAGGAGAAAAAATTACGTGGTGTTGCATTGATTTACATACACCAGCACGACGGTGTGGAATTAAGTAGCAAGAGTTGAACTTTTGGTAGTATCAGCGGAGGTGAGAAAGATCAAGCATTGGTCAATACAGTTTAAGGAGTAGTAGTGTCGTTATCCTCTCACACGAAAATCTAGTTCTAAACAAAGTACTAAATCCAGTATTTCGTAAATAAGTTTGTGTCTTGTAAGTAAGGTGATATAGAAGAAATCAGTGTGCTACCCTAACAATTATCAGTAATAATTTTACCGAGTTCATGGATTATATCAAAAAGTTAATTATCAAACTACAATATCTAGTTACGATAGATGTTTTAACATGTCAGAGTAAAGCAGCACAACAAATATTTTCTATGCATTCTAGACAAGTTCCATACGATGGCAAGAAAGTTTTTTGAAATCCATGTTTTTCAGTCGGAAGATGGTTACTGAAATTTCCTGTCGCACTAATTGTTCCTCAATTTACTAATCCTCTCTAAATATAGTTAGCCATTCTCTGTCCTTGCCTTAGTGGTAACAGAATCATTAATTAGCATAAATACGTAATCTCCGGTACTTCATAGTATTTATTGATAAATGAGATCCCATGTTAGGATGCAGTATTCATCCGCTAAAATATGGTCAGATTCACCCCTCTATCTGCTTGTGTTTGGTACTGGCTATTCCCTTGAGTTCCTGTGACTGAATACTTTAACACTTCGGCTCATCCAAATGTACAATAATATGACGAATTTACTATTTCACAAAAGACCTTTTCAAGCCTTATATAGTTTCTAAGCTCTACCTGGCCAGTTCACTTGTAGATTACATATATTCTCTCTTCTTTCCTCAAAATAATGGAATTAGTAGACGTTTCCTACTTTTCTATGTCTCTATCTCCTTTGTACAAGTTTGTGGATTGATATCTATTTTACGCAAAGCCTAGGTGATTTATAAGACACAAGGTCTCCCATATTACAGAAAAGAACAATTCTATTTAGTATCCATCTCGTCCTTGCACTAAGTACTTTTCACTTCAGTTCATGCGAAACAAAATGTGCACTCAAGTATTCTCATAATTCCTGTGTACATTGACTTCTCATTCTTACAGACAGTACTATGAATTCAAGTAGACTAAATTTATCTCTAGATTAGTTTTTAAATATTGCGATGGCTATTAATCATCCTCTCAACAAACACATATGAGATATTAATGTTTCAATCGCTGGACTCTAATATAAATCAAACCAGCTCTGAATACTTATTTATTAAAAATACACTTCATCTGTACTTGACTTATCACTTATGGAAGACTAAATCTCCGTTATACCAACGTGGAAAACAATAACTATTCATCTGCTGTCGCATGTTAAAGTGGATTAAGTTTTATTTTTCCCCTAATGAGTATCTTTCTAGACACTTCGTTAAACGTAACTTAAACCCTTTATCCATCTGTTAAAAATTTCGAGAAACTATCTGTCTATCGTGCATATTTCAGCAACACTTCCATGAGATTAAGTATCAGTGCGAAGTAACCACCTCCATTGCCATGTTAGTAGGTGTAGACTACTTGGTTGGGATTCGCGAGATGATAACAACCGATGGTTAGAGACCTTGAATGACGTGACTCAAAATCGTGTGCAATGACGAAGATGCATCCACTCTTTGTGTTCTCCCTAATTCTAATCTTCTGAATTCTTCATGTCCCTTTTTTCTCTTTCCAAATTTATTTCACTGGATTATACTCCTTGAATAACATCTTCAAACCCAAGTCTTTCCGATTACTGCTTATACTCCTACTACTTCTACCACTATGGGATTTGAATTGACCACTACATCTCTGTGCTAATGTGGTATGGCAACTCGAATTGATGTACGTACGTACGAAGTTCTACGTTGTGACTGAATAACTTCCATAAGATCTCGGTAGTTTTACTTCTCTTATTTCGTTCTTTATTCTTTCGGAGTCACGGTTATTCTATATTTAACCTTAGTATCTCACTTTGATTAGTTAAGTGTAACGGGTTAGCATCTCTTCTCATCATTTATCATATTTGGCTTGAAATGATCCGGGATGCTTAGTTGCATGAACTTCTTAAATTCAATTCTCGGTGGCCATGTATCTAATTTGTGTTCTAATAATGTGATAGTTTTTGTACTGCTGAGGTAAAAATAAATAAGCAGCTTTTTTCAAAACTTTTAACTTCCTATTCTTAAATCAATGTCTATTCAAATTTGCTTATTTTAAGAGGCAGTATATAGTGGCTTCTTGATGATTAACTCATCACTTGTGTACATTTCGGGAATGTTTAATTTTTACTTTATGATCTTCATATCCTTTTTATTAGTTTATACGTAATTTCCCCCTGTGATTATCCTCATATCTGTGCAAAGGACGACAGATTATTTTCACTATATGCATCGCTTTTGATGTCGGTGTCACTATACAGGTTATATGTTTCATTGTGTTGCTATGATGTCCTTGGTTTTTATTGTCGACTTCGCTTCGTAACCATCGTGGTTAATTTTCTTGAATTAGATCATTTTAAAATACTGTTAATACAACAAGATTTCTGTACATGTCCTTGAATGACCTCTAATAAATTATTTTTTGATTTTAGACGCGCTTATGTAGAGAACTTTTTCAATACTCATTTCCGACAGAATAAGTAAGTCATTTTGTCACCATCGAGCAAGTTATATTTTTACAATATGAACAAGTTAGTTCAATTTCCTTTATTATTGATGTATATAATTCACACTATTTTACCATAGCTTTTTTAACTCAACTTACTATTTATGTCCATAATTTTACAAATATATTTGGAAATTATAGGGAATTAATTACTGTCTATAATTGATGAAGTAAAAAAAGTCCATTCCTTGTCATAATCTGTTTATTACCAGTAATCATTTAAACCAATGTCAGTTAACTTGTGTTATTATACAGCATATGTCTTTGAATATTCAGACTTCATTGATCCAACGTTTTTTAAGTGGTTATTTACAATAACATAAATTTCAATGTTTATGTAATACCAATCAGAACTTAACTGCTTTTTGGTTGTGCTCTGTAATGGTAACTTCGGTGTTTTATAAAATAGCTATGTTTAACCCAACAGTGTTTACTATTTCAGACAGGTTGTAAACTAACTAAAACTAGAAATTTTTTATTAATTGTTCCAATTACATATGCGATGTTTGTTGGTTAAGATCTCCTAAATCTCAAAGTCATGAGTTTGTAGCAAAGTCAAGTTTATTATTGTGTAATGTTAAATATTTTATCACTTATTAGTAGGGTTTTACACACTAATGTCTACATCATTTTCAATATTCTCACATAATTTCCCATTACTCGACTTATTGTTATGTACATTGCTCATTAATTTAGATATACAGTTTTAAGAACTTGACTTTTAATGAACAGCTGCTCGCTTTACCCAACGTATTTTAAATAGGTAGTATTTTTTATTATACTACAACAAGTCGTACATCCACCTGTAATATGAACTTGTATGTAAATATTTATATATTTATTTATTTGAACACATAAATATTGATACATGGGGACACCAGATATATATGCGCCACAAAAAAGAATGTCATTTCATTTAATCGTGTGTGGGCTAGAATACTGCCCGGGTGTTCAGACCGAAGCAGGTGGTTTTCTTAGGTGACCACACCCGGAACCTTTGACCTAGGAACCTAATCCACAAGGCAGTGGAGCATCATAAGGAGATGCAGTCCCATGGTAGCCGGTGACTGACGATTGGTCCATGCGTCATTTGTTCCCTCAGGATACTGGAGTCCATGTGCACCATTGGTTTGGAATCAGGGTTTCCCAACTCCCTTAGGTGGACTTTGCGTGTCCATCAACCCGGTTAAAGCGCCAGACATTCGCTTTTCTTCCTCTCAATTTTGCAAACAACAGTAGTGCCACGAGAAGGCAGTGAGTAGGACTTCCCTGGCAGAGACTGTATACTTGTGGCCGTGTGAGAGCATTTCAAGAGAGGGGGCGGGCCCTCCCCACTCAGTCGTACCAGGGCATTTGTGTGGATACACTTTGATAGATAGTTTTGGACCCCTCAGAAATATTTATTGATACACAAGGTGTTCGTTTTACTTATTATCATTCATTAGAGAACTTTGTTGTTATACATTCATAATGACCAATATCGTGAATGTTTTGTCTTCTGTTTTTATGTCAAATCGATTATTAAGATCACTAATCCAAATTTATTTACCAACTACAGCATTTTTATTTTTTTTTATCCTCTATTTCAACATTCGATAAATAACATTTTTCATGAATGTGTTACAAATGTATAGATATGTTATTTTGTGTGATTGTACAAACGTACATCACTTTAATGTCGACGATCGTCGTCAGGGAACTATCATAAGTAAATTTCCTTTAGATCGTATTTTGATCAAAAACATTTACACTTCTAATTGATTGTCAGATGATATTGAGATTTTCTTATAAATGGCGTATATAACCTTGCTGTTTTATGATAACCTTTTGAGTAATTAAGTCAAAATAGTGAAAATTTTCGGCCAACGGTAAGTCTATGTCAGTGTAACACCCTCCACATTAAGCATGGTCATTTATCATACACTTACTTCATATTATGGTGTTTTCGTCTTAGTGACTGTAGACCCATTCTGTGGCTTATTAAATCACTAATAATGTTTGCTTCACAGTGCACCTCCACTTTTTTCTTGATTATTTTTTAGAGTGTTCGCAAAAACGCAACTGGACGCTCAAAGTTAGCAAAAATTCCGTTTTTAACCCTCGAAATTAACGCCAAATGATCACTCATCTTAATTCATGTCTCATACCATTCTGGATATTCTTTTAGCATCATTTCTTTACAAACTTATTATACACTTAATTTTTCACCTGTAATTTGCGCCATAATGGTATGTGTATGTATTTCTATTTAGAGACCACCCACATACAGTCGCTATGTATTTGCTTCTTCACTCCTTAATCTGTACGGAATTGTCTTTCTGGTTACCTGTCTTGTCTTAGATATTCTGTTCCAAGCAGTGTACAATATACTGTAGTTCACATATTCACTCTCACGTGGAGTATTCTTCACTTCATCCTATAGAATACTGGGTACGTTTCAGTCATAATACTTCCCATCCCTTTGTATGGACAATTGGATCATATTGTTGACTCGTAATTTCGTTTTATAGCAATCCAAATACTATAAGCTCTTCTACTTGCACTGCCGAATAAGCTAAAAGAAGGGGAAATACACATTTGAGTCTCTTTCCATGTGGTTTGCAATTCAGTCCACAAGGATAGTTTGCAGAAGAGTTAATAAGTGATACACATCCGTATCGTCATTTGAGATAATATCATCCTGTATAGAAAGTAAGATATCTTATGATTCAAGTATATATTTCTTGGGAAGCGATGTTAAATTAACTGTTTTAGAGCAAATTCCAAGAGCGTCATTGTTTTCTTTACTGTAACTCAGATCACGTTTTACCCTTACAGATTCACAAGCTTCATATATCAAGTAAAAAATATATAGAAATGTTTGGTGGAGAAGTATACAGAAACTGCGTAGTACTCACATGGGAGAATGTAAGACGTATCACTGCGAGTCTTAGAATGACAGGGGTAAAAAAAAAAGGTTTAGCATTGCGTCTGACGATAGTTTGTTAGTAAAATAGACAATCAAATCCGTTTAATTATACCCAGTCTATCATATTTCTGTCTTCATCAGTTTCGCAAGTTTTAGTCCCGATTGATTTAGTCAATGCACCTTGATTCTATTAGACATTTATGTGACTCCATACAACTCAGTTCGCTGACTTTTTAAGAAATGTATTGTTGCGTGGAATTACTACATCTGACCTGATCAAAAGCTACCTATAGAACTCCCTGAGTTAGAAGGTTGAAGAATGGTCGTGCTGCTTGTCCAGTTTTACAATGTTTCTTCAACTTCAGTTTTAGCTTGACCATCACTAATTGGTAATCTTAAGCAACATCAGCTCCTGCTTTTGTTCTTACGTCTACGATTGTCCTGAACTTCTAATGACGCGATCAGTCTGGTTCCCTGTAGTTCTGTTCGGTGAAACATTTGACATGTCTGTTGAGGGAAATGGTACAACGTATTGTTGAAATCACAGGCTCCCTTGTACTAGTCCATGTTTCTCCATGAAGTCATAGTATACATTGTTGTATATCTCGAAGTTGACGTTTAAGTCCCCCATCAGAATAGCTAGGTTTATCCCTGAGATATCCTCTACAATAGACCAAGCCACTCATGGAAATTACCACCAACTTCGACGCTATCTTCAGATTACCTACGTTGTAGTCCTTCCCCTCTTTGTTTTGTAGAATGCTTTGATGACCCTGGATCAATAAGGTCTCCATCTTACGAATAGCTTTCACGTTTCTATGGAGAGCAGTAGTCCAACTTGTGTTTGCAGAGAGTATTCTTAATGACAATCAAGATTACAGCAGAATCTGTCCAAAGCTATTGTTTTCTGTCCAGCCTGCGTCCAATGAGTTTCGATTATCCTAGACTGGATTGTAACTTTTTATTACCATTGGTCGCTTTAGTTTCTTCAACTGTCTGGAGATATCATTTACCTAAATGAGATGATACGCTGGTTATCAGAAGGAACGTCAGACTCGTGGCTTTCGGAGAATTTCGACTAACTCCATGGGGTCTCAAGACTTCAGCATCTAGATTTGGATTGTCCAAATGACTTTCTGACTGAAATATTTTAACAAAGTTCACTTTTGTGAGGTGAAGTTGCTAAACCCATTCCCAACCATCCTTTATCCAGGCTTCAGATCGGCATTAACCCTGGAAGGGCTGCAGTTGAAGTTGTCATTCCTGATTTTTTGTATGTTTTCTGTGGGGATTGTCTACACATCAGTGTCAGGATTTTGTAGCTCGCTGATCTGACCCTGGGTTGTCTTATGAATATGATATATCTGCAGAGCTTCCGTTTGACTCCGTATATAACCTAAGTTAACCTCGCTTGTGTGATCGCGATAATTAGAAGCTAAATGCGGATAGCGTACTGAGAACTTATTTCCAGTATTCGTTTATCCAGACAATGAGAGGCGGAAAAACAAAGCGGAGGGGAGAAGGGTGAGTCAACTTGTTTTGATAAAGAGTAAGTCCATTTTTATGGTCAGACAAAAACAAGTTCTAGGCACGTATTGAATAGTGTCAGCAATTTACACATGTACACCCATATCGAAACAGCCAAGGTTAAAAAGCTAATAATTAACAAGGTGAAGATGTGACTTCAAAAAATGGATAACTCGGTCTGTCCAGAAGCCGAGTATAGTGTTGAACACCACGAACTATACTCAAGACAGCTCCAATGTGAAGCTTTTACTTCGAGCGGAAATTCTTTACAAATAATGGCCGTTATAGTAGCTCCGTGATGGTCAGTAACAAATACTTGTGTATATGAAAAGATTCGTCTTTTATAATTGTCACCTGTGGCACAAGTTGCTGACTGTTCGTCCTTGTAAACCAGCATCGGTGTGATTCGCCGTCTTTTGCTTTTAACATTTCGGATTTCGGAAATGACGTGTTTAGGAAGTCTACTTATGGTGTTTCCGTGGAATTGTTTAAAACTGAGTACACGGGTCTATGTTAACACCGAAAATTCTGTCTTTGTAACAGCAAAACACTATGGTTTTCTGTCTGCATACAAGTGCGACAATATATGATATTCAGTGACGGAATCTTAAAGATGACTTTCCCATAAAAGTCGTTCTTGATGCTAAGACCCTCTGTTAGTTATGAAACTTTAGGTAAGATCCTATGTAGGTAATTAGTATTTGTTAGGTGCTACTAAGTCTGACGAAAATAAGGTATCAGACTAAGATAAATTACAATGAAAATAGTTTGTCATCTATCTTTTGAGGAGTCCTGTCGGACAGACGTTCTTTTACTCCTGGGTTTTGACAGATAATGGGTCTTCAGGAGTCAAGAATAGTCTTCGGCTGCTCACTCAAATGTTTTGTATATTATCCGGAATTTCCGTTATCATCTGGGAAAATGAAAAGCATTGTGAGCATGCAAACCTCTATGTGAATCTCACTGCCATCTGCAATTTCGAAGCAATTTGGTATTTTTATCTAGATCTAGCGTTCTTCTGTGAAAAGTCGTCTCAAATGTACAGCTAACATCTGCCCATATGGATAGCGGAAAATCCGGTTAGTTCGCCATCCGTATGCCTCAGATAATTAAACCATTTCGTATTGCACTCTTTCGTCCTAAAACCATGTAACTGAGGCCTATCTCTCATAACTATTGTAAGAACTTGGAACTAAGTAGATGACTTCCTTTGGAACTAAACTTGAGGGCACAGAGAGTCAATTTCAGTATCGTATTTACTCCGACTAATTATTGTGCCTTATGAAGTAATGCCCCAGTTGTACAAACCACAGCTAAGAATCTTCACAATCAAAATCTTTTACTAGGGATTCTGTACTCAAACAATGCAGAATAACGGCATCCCAAACTCATATCTACGGCTAAGATAATCTAACTGATCTACCAAAAGGTTTACATGGAAAGTACATGTGGAACGGAATTATTATGTTTTAATCATGGACATGTAAGAATAATATTTTGGTCGACAGTTGCTGCTACAATGTATGACCTAATCCTTAAATTGCACGTCTTTCGTGGTATGACTACCCAATATACACGATTTTGCATGGGAGTCATACCATTCTCTATACGGACTTGTCCTATCGTGACGGTCAGCAATATGCTGTTAAGATCCTTCGAAGACACATTTGGGCTGACAAAAAAATGTTATGTTCAGTGTGAAAACCATCTCGTCCTCATATATTTCCCGCATGTCCCTCCTCCCTGACCAAGTGTCCAACTTTCGATGTAAGCTTTCTCAACTATTATATATTCAGCTTCAGCAACCATGGTATTAGGAACCAGTGTTGTCACATACCCATTCAGACGGACATTCTTCATTGTTAGATGGAACGCAGAACCGTGTTGAAGAAAATTGTGCTACAAACTCAGGTTATACAAATGTACCCCAGAGACTTTTAGATGTAAGGCGGTGAACATGAGTACTGGTGTATGTCCTACCTGTCCTACGGATGGAAACATGAGGACATATGTCCGGTATGTTTTCTTTTGTGATGTTTTGCTTTCTTCGTTGCCTTCGAAGTACGGACTATGGCGCTCGTTAATCCCGTGCGTATTAATAAACAAAAGTTTAACTGATAGAAAACTTTAGTGATGAATGTAAAAGTTGATCTCCATATCATCACTGATAACCTCGGAATTTTTTACTCGTATTTGACTCAGTTTGTGTCGCAAACACTGTTTGTTCATTAGGAAGCTAATTATTTTCGGGAACTATTGCTCATTATCCAAAATTATGTGAAATAAACCATCTGAAAACTTTAGCTGTCTAACACCGTTAATCACACTTGCTTAGGTTTTATTCTGCACAGTTTAGTGGTGTCGTTGAATCAGTTCATTTTGTTTTACGATATTTGTCTTCATTCAAACTAGTTAAATCGGATTCGGGAAAATTCTAGTGTTTTAAGTCTCATGTCGGAAATTCATCGTCTTGTTTTTTTATGTTTATTAATGAAGACAGGCGCATCTTGTTGAAAACAGTCACTTTAAGGGGAATCAGCCTCCTTGAAACCAAATACATCCTCGCACATCTCCATTGCTCTGACTAAGGTCGTTTCATCACAACAGGTCTGAGTTTTCATGCCAATTTTGGTCTGAGATAACGTTCGGGTATATAAGTTACACATGCATTTATCTACTCTACTCTGATGTGGTGTCTTTCTCCAACCTTGAAATATGGAAAGAATTATCAATCTAGGCTGAAAGAGGTTTCTACAGACATCCTAAAATCTCCTAAAAGTTGAGTTCTATTCTGTTGGGATGGCTTCGGAAAGCACGACAAAGCTTTCAGAGGCTCTAAGAGAGTCAAAGAACTTCCATTTAACCGAAGCCCGATAGAGCACTCCAAAATGTCTATGTAATATTTTACAATCAGATAATTGTATGGCTTATCTCCTTGAGGATAAGAGACCTATAGCGATGTTATGGACAATACTAAAAACTAATAATACCCATATTTTTCTCTACATATCTGTAAGACCCAAACCTAAATTCCGATCGGTCTGGATGTGGTTGAATAACTATATAGTAAAAGTTTAGTACTCGTTTCTATCAAATCAGAACAAGGTGTTTTGGAGTAATAACGGTTCTAAATTTCACCATATATACAAATGGGCAAATTTACCTAAACAAATATTACTACCCAGTTATTCAACCGACAATTGATATCAAAATATTCAATCTAAATTACAATGAATAGCAAAGTGGTAAGAAATATATGAAAATTACCGAAAACAGCGAAAGGTGAGTGTTATTCTATCCCTTCTGGATAGATCAAGTAAGATTCCGTTTGAGCGGCTGTTTTATAACACAAAGTGTTTCAATATCCGGGAAAGTGCTCCAAATTACAACCAAAAACGCACGATCCCAGTCAAAACCAAACCGCACAATCAAAGAGCGAGCAGTCAATATGGCAGCCGCCAGAATAATAGCGATTTAAACAAACTAGATACAGTTCAGTAAGGAACGTAGAGACTCAATAAAAAACGATAGTAAAACCAAGAAATTTAAACGTTACAGTCTTAATTACCATCAAAAAGGTTGACAACATATACAAATAAAGAAAACGTAAGGAAGAAATCACAAATGTATGCATGGAGGGATTTTCACTTTCAAAATGGATCCAACAATATCTTATTCCACCCAGTAATCATCTCTCCTATGTAATTCCGTCTTTTGATTTGCAACTGGGGAGGTTCTACACGTCCCGGTGCCGTTAGTTGTGTACCGTATTCTGCCATAATAAAGCAGAGGACGGTTTCTGCGAGTAAACCCAATAAGGGCACAAAATAAGCCGTGTAACGTAAGAGACGATATAACCACGCCGATGATATATAACATGGATGAACTTGGAAAACCATTAGGTAGTTAAATCTTATGTTAATAAATTCAAAACAATAAAATAACATTTCTGTACCATCATATATAGAAAGGGAAAACTGTAAGTGTTCACATTTAATCACATTATTATTATTGTTATTCACAAACAGCTTATTTACACATCGGTGTTATGAAATACCCACTTCAAGTTCCTTGGGAAATGCAAGTATATGCAAGTTTTGACAATGCTAACGTAATACTCGCAGCTCTGTAGTATTTGGAGGGACACTGAGTTGACTTTAGAGAAAAAAGAAAAGTGAAAATAAAAGGAAAAATGACAAAGGGCTGCATCTGCTTTGATTGCTCTCGGAGATTACTATATCGTCCTCTGACAAGGCGATTGAGAGTGGAGTTTAGAGAAGATGTAAGTTATATTTATCTCGTAAGTCTTAATGTTCATGACATTTTGACAATTTAATTTTACTGCTCATTTCTCTATGGCAGTGAGGTCATTTTGAAGCTGAGGTGAATACTTTCCTCTTCTCAAGGACTTCTGTACCTTCGCATTGTCCAAATGGGTTAATTCGGCTGAAAGAATTACATCTGTGAGGTTAATAACGAAGATGAAAAACAGGTGAGGGCCTAAAGTATACCCCCCCCCGTTAAACTCCTGAAGTTGCGACCTCTCAGTTCACGTGAACTCTATTTGCATTGGTGCAGAATATCTTGTTTTGGAATTGAAATAAAAGTGGATCAGTAAAACAAATCCCTGCTACAAGTATCATATTCGGTACCATATCAAACAATCTCGAAGATTCGATGAACATGACATGAGCTGGTATCTTTTGTTTCGGTAGATTGTTCAGCTGTTCCATGCCATGAGAAGATTAGGCTCGTGACGTCCGCCTTTCCTAAACCCCTTCTAGGCCCTCTAGAAGACGTCGCTGTGAATCTGGTGAAAGTCGGGACTGGTAACACACTGGCGTACTGATCCCCACTATAGAGCCCTTCAACAGCAGAGAACCCCTGAAGTTTGGGTTTTCTCGTAGTCGCCAACCTACGAAGCTATTATGGAATAGCTTCCATTTTAGCTGCTAGCTTGGTCTGGAAATACGTTATTGTTAATAATATTATTATCCCTAAATACCTTATTGGTACATAAGTGTTCTGAAAGGATAATTTCGAGTTTCTTCATAAATTCAGTTATCCACAAGTTTCTATAATTTTTGCATACTCCTGGCCACATTTAAGCAGGTTCTGTAGAATTTGAAGGAATACTGATTTCCCATTGACAAAAAAGGAAAAAAACACGAAGTATGCAGTCAATTTTGTAAGTGTACTTGCGAAACAGAATAAGAACACACGGTAAAAAATGTATTATGAAATAAATCAATAAGTAGATAAATAGGAAAATACATTGTGATCCTGGTAGAATACGAGTTTATGAATTAGTAATTTGGAATGATGCTATGAAAGTCACATTTAATTGCATGGAATAATGATTACTTACGCCTGATACTCTTCATGAAGAAGCATGGGCCGCCCACCAACCTTCTCCATCCAACTATGTCCTGAAAAATCTTTTCCAGTTACCGTCCGCTTCCCATTCCCGACACAGTGTGTTCCTTGCTCTTCCTCTTTTCCCTTTCCTTTCGGGATTCCAAGTTAGCGCTTGCCTCGTTTTACCAAGTTGAATGGTTTCACAAATGATCGGGTACCTAGTTATAATAACAATACAATAATTATAAATTACCATTTTCTTATGACACCTAGATGAAATTGCATGTTCAAATATTGAAATTGTTTAAGTTCCAAAAACTTCTAAAAACTTGATACAATATTATACCCATTTAATGTTAACATTTCTAAAGAATCCATAAATAATACTAAATACTTACTTACGCCCGTTACCCCTCACGGAGGAGCATGGGCCGCATACGAGTATTTTCCTTCCAACCACCTCCTAGGCAGTCCCTTCCAGTTTTTTCCAGTTGTTATTCATCCTTGTCATATCTGCTTCTATTTCCCGGCGCATTTGTTCTTTGGCCTTCCTCCCTTCCGCTTCCCTTCCGATTTCAAGTTACTGCTTGCCTCGTCATGCAGTTTAGTGACTTCCTCAATGTATGTCCGATCCACCTCCAGTGTCTTTTCCTAGTTTCCTCTTCAGCTGAATTCTGGTTTATTCTCTATCACAGTAGGTCGTTGCTGATATTATCCGACCAACGGATATTGAGTATCTTGCGTAAACAACTGTTTATAAATACTTGTACCTTCTTGACGATGATTGTGGTAGTTCTCTATGTTTCAGCTCCGTACAGTAGGACTGTCTTGACGTTCGTATTGAAGATTCTCACTTTGAAGTTAGTTGACAGTTGTTTCGAGTTTCACATGTTCTTCAACTGTAAGAATACTGACCTTGCTTTACCAATCGTTGCCTTAACATCTGCATCGGATCCTCCTTGTGTTTGGCTCTCCTGTTAAACGGAATTGAGCTGTACTGTTTGGTTTGTCACGTTAAGTTTGGATGGTGTCCGGTTTTCCTAAAAACCATAGTAAAATTACTCTAGCCCAGAAGCGTACATTATATAATTGCATGGAATAATATCCAAATGTAAATCTGCCTGAGTCATATATACGTTGTGAAGATAAAGTGAGTATAGAGTCAATTAATTTAAGTTTAATACACGATATAGTCTTAATTATAAACTTTGGATGTTAAGAAATAGCATTATTGTAGAACGACAAGAGTAGGAAAAAGAGATAAAATAATATCAAATTTTGCAGGAGACAAATCATGGGATTTAAACATGTTCAAACTAGGACTCGGTGAGAAACATTTTTTGCGAAATTTTTACACTCGAAAGAAACGCCAGTGTCCCATCTGAAAATCACATCTATTTTACAAGTAATTCTATGCTACAAATTTTAGTCTACTACTGATGTTGTCATGATATGTCTTCGATCTTTGCTTAGCAGATCATTGTACACAGTGATAATGTATGCGGATGATCCATGTATCTCAACCAGTATATACTGTGTAATAACAAAGATACTGAATACCTCAGTTTCAGAATTATGAATACAAAGCTCTACATTTGAAGACATTGGTTCACACTGCTTTTTATTGCATTTTACACAACAAGAGGTTCACGGTATACCTTGATTAAAAGAATTTCGGGATGTAGATTCCCTACTTCTTATTCGTCTGAAAAAGGCCCCATTCATATTTTGTTTTGTTGTCTAGCTATTTTCCTCCCCTACGACAAAGCGATGATCGTTCTTTTGTGTTTCTGATTCTTCTGCAACGGCATTGTCTGTCTTATGACTTTCAAAATATTTTAATAACATCCGTGAGGTGAACCAGTATTTAAGAGGACGAAACTTTGTGGTAACTTCGATATATGGTACCGTACGTTACCCGTAGAGCTGTCTGAAGATGTATACAGAAGGTTTTACAAGGCAATGGCTGGAAAGTTAGATAAGTTTAATGCAAACAAGGGAATGAACAGAGTTTAGGAAGGTAATCTGGAGGCAAAGAAAGTGTTCCACACAACCACGCCAGCGGTAGCTGATCGCTATGTGGTCATCCTCTGTCTAGGCTTGAGATGCAGAGTGAGGACACCAGGTGAGACATCGCCTATGACTGTGTCGGTAGTTAGTGCTAGCCAGAAACAGGTTGTGATCTGCGTAAAGTTGAAATAGATGGCCAATGTTGTCTGACCTATGACCAACAAATGCCAGGTGGCAAATCAAACGAACGTCTCCTGTGCCTCGATTCCCGAAATGTACATCTAAGTCTCCAACTAATGCCCCAATGCCTGCTGAACACACTTTCCGTCGAACATTTAATTGGTGACAAAACTTATTCTTGATCGCATTTGGGCTGCAATTCGTCTGAGCGCAGTCAGAGATAACGAAACTACATCATTTCTCACATCGATTTCTCACTTTGATGGGGTTTCCTAATCTAACAGCATATCATCGACTGTTATTGGTGATTCAACAATTCGGCGCTGCCTCAACTCTAGTGCTTAGTACAAAACCAACGCCAGCAGAACCATTAGAGTCTTGAATACAGCCCTCAGATAGACAACTGACATCGATGTTGCGACATCCCAGAGATGTAGATAACCCTATATATTGTTCCATCTGCATTAGTGTGGGAACATTGAAGGAGGCCAGTTTGAATGACATACATGTTTTCAGGGAGGCTGGTTCAGACTTTGTATTCTATGGTAGCGTGTTGTGCCCTACATATGCGGACCGATATGAATAATATGTAGCGATAATTGTAGTGCTTGCCAGCGGAAGTTCAAAATATGGAGATAATTAAGGAAAACAGGGAGCAACCGGAATAACAACAGAATTGGAAGAATGACGGATATTGTAGAAGATAACTTAAGAAAGATGTGTAAATGATGTATTTGATGTATGATTTTCATATTTTACAAGCGCACTGTGTAATTTTGCTTGAAATAATAAATTGGTGCTCCTCACCTAATTCTTCGTCCACTATAACGAAATGGAATATATAACTCATTTATCTTCATTTTACACCCCAGCTTACAAACGGAGAAAAAGTTGAAACTAACGAAACAAACTACATAAAACCAGAACTCTTATACAATTCCGAATAAACGCCGATGAGATGTTGTTGCACGTGATATTATGAAATAAATTTATACTCGATGAATCCTCTACTTTTCTCCTAATTAGGTCAGCTCAGAGACTACAGAAAGTAAGCTTAAACGTCAGAAATAAGGGATGCACCTGTTTTATTTAAATTTCCAACTGAGTAAGTTTGTATTTTAACCAAGTCAAGAGAAGAATATTGTGCGGATCTTCAAATAACTCATTCAAGATAATATTATACGTAAACAGAAGCTCACTTGAAAGTCAATTCTGCATATTCTTGACGTTCTGTACCCAATGCGAAAGTAAAAAGGTTTTAAATATTACTCGTTGGTTTGTTTTACATTGCTAACTCTAGTGTTTGATTGTGAGGGAAATATAAGTTATGTTCCTAGTTGTTGTTTATAATGATGTAGCACATAGTTTGGATGCAGACAATGGATGGAATGTACTTTTTTTAAAGCAAAGAATTTGTCAGGATTTGAATCTTAATCCAGATATTTATTGTCTATCACACAAGAAATCTCATGGCTATGAATTAATGCATGAAGATTACAAATTACTAGATTATAATCTTACACCTGACTACTATCTGTATCTCCATGAGCGGCATCCGAAAAGAGATTATTTCGTTTATTGCTATCCATGTGAATCTATTCGTCCTGCGTTGATGACTTTTAGTTGTTGTCTTTGTAAATCAGCATTTAATCCTGTTTGTCAGGACGTTGACTCAAAGATTTGTTTGGGAAAGTGCTCTTCTAATGACTGTAATTCAGCAGAAGCTAAGATAAATTTTTCATGCTCTTTCATGTTATCTCATGGTCCAACGGTTTTCTTGAAGCATATAAAACAAAATAGTAAAGAGATATGTTGTGCTGCGTGCACGTCATCGGAAATGGAGATTATAATATGTATTTGCGAAGAGGAAGGACATTCTCTTTGCCTTGAATGTTTCAGAAAGTACACAGAAGAGTATTTTAACTCTGGAATGTTCCATTTTCTTGACAACGTTGGGTACACTATCAGTTGTCCTGCTGGATGTCCCAATTCATTTGTTATGGATCCTCATCATTTCCGCATTTTAGGTTCGGAATTTTATTCACGTTATAAAGAGCAGTCAGTTAAACGGTATTTGCTTTCTAAAGGCTCCACATCTTGTCCGTCATGTGGAGTAGATTGGCAAATCACAGACTCTCAACGTAATGTAAAGTCCCTTGGCATTTGGCATCGTTGTCTCCCACCTGTTGGTTGTGGGTCACTATTTTGTTCTTCCTGTGGTTGGAACTGTGGCCCGTTAGATTCCGAATGCTCACATAATGTGTCTCTGGAGTGTTTCTGCAAAGAAAAACACGAGTCTTCTAGGAATGCATCCTCTGCGAATTCCAACTCTGTTTGGAAATCATTAAAATTAAAAGTAGAAGATGTAGAAAGTCGCAAATATATCAATGAAACATGTCATCCTTGCCCAGGCTGCAAGTCTCTTACTCAAAAGCATGGTGGTTGTAATCATATTCACTGCTCAATATGTGGACTTGACTGGTGTTGGATTTGCTGTAACAAGTGGACTCCCGAATGCTTATCTTCCCACTGGTTGTAATTTAACACTTCTTATTTTCTCAGATTTCTAGTTTTTAATAAAGATTTATTGCATAGATTCGAGTTCTCAAAAGTTTAGATCTTTATTTCTATAATATTAGAAATTCTTTTACAGAACATGTCTGCCGGAGCTGTTCGTGCCCCACTTGTTATCCCCCTGAGAAGTCCAGATTTAGGCTTGTACAAATCACATTTGGATACAAATACATATCTAGATCTTACTTGTGATACGCCAGATGTAGCTATTTATTTTACAATTAATGGGAATAGACCAACAGTTGCAAAAAGTAGGAAGGAACTCCAAAATAGTGGGACGTATAAATTTCAGAAGCCTTTTACTTTACCGCCTGGATGTCATACTATACGAGCAGTTGCTGTTTCTCTGTAAGTTCTTAAAAGCTGTTTTGTGGATTGATTTATCCTAACACAATCCGTATCAAACAGTTTTTTCGTCTGAAGGTTTTCATCAAAAATCAACCATTAAAAACAAACGTTTTGTATCTTCATTTGAAACTTCTGGAGTATATAATCAAAACCCTGCTTTACATCGAATCTATAAGCATTAGAACTCGCAGAACACGCATTACTAATTACTTACTTAAGTGAATTCCAACGGTTCACATATTCCAACCGTAGTCACTTCACGATGTTTTGCTACTCAATATCATTAGAGAAAACCTATTTCATTAATTTTCGCTACTAATTATATTTGAAAATTAAGGAAATAGATATATCGCTATGATATAAACGCACATTCAAGAAGTATAACACATCCACTGTCCAAAATATTTCCTCTTGTTTGTAACGCACTCAGTTGATTATGGCTGGTAATAAAAAGTTACCTGTATATATGTTTTGTCTTTGTTTTTCCCATCGAGTAATGTGACGTTTCCGTTCATTGGTTTAATTGGTTACCTCTAATTAGACTCGAAAAAATATACATATTTCGAAAGAGAAACTTGGCTCGATTGATTTCAGAGGTACATATCTATCCACTACTTATTTGCATCTTAATCTGAACATATTTTTTGTGCATGTAATTGTTTAGTTCCATTTGCTTTTTGTCTAATTCCACATTGCTGTCAGCATTGTAGTTATCATCACTTGCTGACTTCTCTCCGTTGTTATGAAGTGTGGTTCCATAGGTGTTTACAAACTTCCAAATCGTTTATGTATCTGTGATAAAGTGTTAGGCAAGCCGTGTTTAGCTTAACAGTTGAACAAACAAGCTATCACCCACATTACTAACATCCTAAAAAATACAGAAGGACTGATGGTTCTATGGAATAAAAATAATTATAAATGCTAACAGTCTAACTAACTAGCTTTAGTAAAATCAAAAATCAGACTTACCAATAGTTTTCAACGTAAATAAGTTTTACCATATGTTACGAAATTTCTGTGAATGTTAGTTGTATCTATAATTTATGATCAAAGTTATATCACTCTGCACCTCATTAGTTCTAGTACTCGTATTTATTTCCAATGCATGACAGTGTGGGATTCGGTACTATGCTACCGCTATTTTGATTATTCTAGATTTGGTACAAATGAGTCGGGCTGTTCTTTTTGGGACATTAACCACATATTCACTTGACCTTGTTGGATACCCGCTTTTAACCTTGATCGTTTGCATATATGAGCGTACTTCTGCGTACGTGTTCATCAGTTTCTCTATGTACCTAGCTCATTTTTCTTTCCGATCATAATTATTGAGTCACGCCTTACCTTGGTGTCTGTTTGAGAAAACGAGAACCTGAAATAAGCAAACCCAAATTAATTCGTCTTTGGCTTTTTATTAGCGCCATCGCCCAAATGGGTTTAGCGTAAATACAATACATGAAATTAAATGGAGAGTTTATGTCCATGGTTCATTCACTGTTCATTTGTTAGTATTATCATCCCATAATAAGAAAGTTAGATGAGTGGTCAATAATAGCTCCTAGATAATTTAAATCATCCTGTGAAATACTCATTCTGTGTCCATAGTCTGTATCAGATGCTGATAATTAACTCTTGTTTATGTGTCCTTGTTTTCAATTTCTGGCATCTAACTTAACATGTATCCATTTTTTGACTTTTCCTTATGTTTAATGTATTTTCTAGCTCAACCAGCTTCAGTATTGATAGGTGGGCCCTTATAAAAGGAGCCGCAAGCTAGGGAAAGCCAATTATTTAGTTCTACACAGTTTTTATTCGCCCTCCGACCAATGTTACTTTATAATGAACACTATTTCAGAGGTTGTAACAAGTTATTATCTTTTTTTATTTTTAGAGTTTATATTAATTTCATTAACTCTTCATCGTTTCTTCAAACTAAACTTGTTTTTGTCGTTAATATGTATTAGGGATAATGGTAATGAAAGCAGTGTAGTTACAAAGACATTCGATGTGGTCAAAGTCAAGAGTTTTCATGTTAATGACAAAAATGACTTTGGAGATGATTATGGTTTTCTCAATGAACTAAAGTTAATCGATTCCAAACGTCGAAGACAATTGGTAATAATGTTATTTTTTATTTAATTATTCGCATAATGTTGATGTAATAGATACTGTGTTATTTTTTAAATTTAGTAAACATGTTATATTTATCTTCCTATTAGAAACCCGTCTCTTTATGTTTAGTTGACATTAATTTTCATTTCAGTAAAGATTGGTAGTAGCTAACAGTGGAATTCAGGAGTTAACAACAACACTAGGGTATGAGTCCATTCAACTGGCGAGTCTCCATTGGAACGAAACGCTCCCCATGGATCTTGATGCTATTTGTGAATCAATCCTTTTAGGACTCAAATCTGCCAAAAAAAGACTAATGAAAATCCAATCCTCAACATGGCCAGCTGATAGATTCAAACACTTAACTATAATCTCTTTTATTTTCATTTAGCTTGGAAAATTGATCAAAAGTTACGTCTTTATCTAGACGCTTCATACGCTGATAGTCATCAACCTATTCTTGTTTATGTTTGTCGCCTTTTCGGTCGAACAAACCACAATAAAATTCTCTATCGGTTATTTTTGTCATTAGAATTTTACTTTTGTATGTTTGTGGATACGTTGTGCTATTGTCATTAGTTTTTTGATCATACAGTTGTCTCTTTGAATTTTCGTGCTCGTAATTATATTTTTATCATGTAGGTTTCTATTACTCGACAAGTTTTTTCATCAAGGACACTTAGTATTATGTCGTCTGTGGTGTAGTATTTGTAAAAACCTCTCTTTGTTCAACCTATCTCAAATGAAAACGCGATTCGAAAGGAAACGTAAACATATTCGAAAGCAAACAAAAATGTTTATATGGTACAAAGCAACCTTCATATAAAGCTTACTCTAGGGTTTTTCAAGGTCTTCTCGGCTGATCCACTAATACCGACTGTTTGGAAATAAATTAACCAGCGTCCTTCAATGTGGATTGCCCTGAACATATTTTGATCAAGCCTTTGTCATGTTGCGCAAGGTCTATTTATATCTCGCTGCTGACCTAAATGTATCGATGGATTCAGATTAGTTCGGAAGAGATCACTCAGTTTCCTCGTATCATTCTTTCGGTGAACGTGCAGAGGCATTTTGTTACCAGTTTGTTCTCATAACGTTACCCTTCTTTTGACAGGCTTTTTTATTACTTTAGTAATATTACGCTAAATAAATGCCTGAGTTTCCCCGTCAACATACTTTTTGATTACCTACAACTGAAAAATTAAAAAAAAGTCTCTACAGCGTGAATGTTCAACGAATATCACAACGCTATGAAGTGTTTCCTTTCCTTTTAAACTTCAGTAAGTAGGAGGAAATCACACGAAGTTTGTTTGTTCGTTCGAAGAGTTGATTAAGTAATTTTGAAACCCGCTATATGGGGGTTTTATTAGCATCGGCATTTAACACTAATATTTAATGATGTAATTCTTAGTTGTTTGAGCTGTATGGATTGTGATTAAACCTGCAATACCTAAACTACGGAGTTCTTTTTTTATCACATTTTAAAAATTGATCCTATGATTTTAAATATGCAACTAAGGGTTGATATGTGTATCTCTATATAGTAGTTATAATTTGCCCAACAATTGAACACATCAAAATATCCCTTTTGTTATAAATATATTTATCCTAGTTTATTTATAAATTACCCTTTCCGTTTTTAACTTTTCCAGTCGGGAGCAGATCGCCCTGACGCTCATGAGTCTATTCATCGCTTATCGGAGAAAGATAATGAAACTGTCCGAAAATGTTCTTCAGAAAAAAATTGCTCTCACGTAATCAAGAAGTCTACCAAAGGTACCTTTCTACTAAATACTGGATTTTTGAATTCTACTAATTTACCTGTTTAGGAATTTGTTCTGTGTTAGATTAAGGTTAACTATTTTTATTGGTTAGCTAGACGATTTTAGTATAAAAAGCAGTTAACTAATTTTAATGGTTAATTTTAACCGTCAGAGTGTCAGTTATAGACGAGTCTTAATAATAGTTTCTCAATAATTGATTTTCCTCTTCACTAGCCGTAAATAATTCGATAAAATTACAAGACGGAAGTATATATTTTAAAAAGTGTTACTCAATATTCGAAAGTTTTGAATAATGCCAACACTCGTTTGTGGAAACGTATATTAAAATCGGGTAGTTGGTGTTGTCCGGTTGGTTGGAAGTTCTTCAATGTTGAGTTAATTGACTAAAAAAAAACTATAAACTAACTATCTTTTTGTCTTGCTTTTTATTTTATACTAATTCTTGATAATAAAAATTGTTTATACGTCATGAGAACCATACAATATACTCATCTATTTACACTAATTTCCATAATAATATTCGCCTTTTTTGTTTCTGCTAGTATTTCAAACAATTGAGATGAATTTTCTAAATCGTAAAATTACTCATTCTTCAGCTGAAATAAACCTATTAATACTTATTGCTTTTTAATCTTTCAAGGATTTTACATCTGTTTTACAATCAATTGGTTAGTTTCAGTTACTAAAATGGTTGTTACCTGTGGTTATTGCTTACTTATTACTAATTTTGAGAGACTGTTTTCTTCGTAACCAGGATTTTTCTTTTCTTAATTTAGTTCTTGTTTTCGTACATTCTTACTTGATAGTTAATATTTCTAGTTGTGATGTGGAATTTATCTTTTGTTTGTTGCTCACCTTATTTCTTTTATTCTCAGCATTATTTTTATATTTTTATGTCATATTAATGTTAGCGGTGATGAATGCTGTTATTTTTATAAAATTTTATTGATTGCGTATAATTACGGTAGAACTTAACTAATTAGCCTTTCATGTAGGAAGCGTAACTTTCACTGGTGGTGTAGTGTTTTATATTATTCAACCACGTGTTGTTCCGTTGTCTTGACTTTTTATTAACACTTTCGAGGTTTATCTCTTGCAGTTTTACAAACATCTAGGCTAATAAGTACTTCACCTTACTACATTTGATTTCTGTTTTTAAAAAAATCATATTTATGTACCAGTACATTGTTTATTTAAAGATAATTATCTTTTGTTGTTCTACATATACTTGTATTTATTCATATCTGGCAATTACGAAAGGGGCCTGACAGTAACCGATGTATTCTTAAACAATATCTGACTGTACATGGTTGACAAATTATGATAAAAAGTAAAACAATACTGGGATTCACGTTTTAGTAAAGTTTAGTGGAATTTTCCAATAACACCAGTGTTGTCAATTTGTTACGTACAGCTTTCAGAAAATGCAAGTCTTCGATGTAAAAATAAAATCATTGCATGAGAACAAAAGAGCATCCCAGAGAATATTAGCGGATCGTTTCTAATAAATAACACATAGGCAGCACCTGAGATAAATATATGATAGCATCTCATTAGTTAATCTTTAATATTCAACTTGATAAATTAAAAATAGACATTAAGTAACCCGAAGGTAGCGTTGTTTATTTGTGATATTTTCTTAAATCTAACCTGAGTTGAGTATAACTGAATTCTAACTGCCTTAAAGAGCTAGAAACTTACGGTAACAATAAAAATTCGTTTCAGTCTTTGAAAAAATGACACCGCATTTTATTTGTGCAAATATATATGCTTGTAATACTGAACAAGTTGCCTTTAGTATTTATCATAATTGATAATCATATTTACATGTATGAAACCATTTTACTCACTATTAAATGTGCTGATTTATTTACATTAACATTATTTTAGATCAAGAAAATCAGGTTAATTTGAAAAGTGAGTCTGTATTATCAACAGACAATCAGAATAATGTACGTTTTGTTTTCTTTTTCATACCGTAACCGTGTTGTTTTTATTATTACACTATTCTCTTTGTTAACTTCAACTTGTAATTATTTATCTTTGATTTCATTCTAGCATTTTGGTTACACTATCAATTATTAGGTATTATAATTTCTCTTATTACGACCCAACTATTCCTATTGCTTAGTATTCCTGGACACCAATTCACTCGGCAAGTCCCCAAATCAGAACACGGTTGAACAGGAACGAAATTATATTCCAAGTAACAAGGGTAGATAGAAGTAGGAAGCAAAATAAGAAAAACGTTAGTATATTTATGGTTTTTACGTGTGAAGATTCTAGTCTTCTCCAAGTATCCACTAGCACTGATTGGTTAAGAAATAGCCGATCAGCGTGCTCCAACATAATCCTGCACGGAACGTGTTTTAATCCAATCCATATTCCGCTGACAATTAGATAATTCAACAGAAAAATAATAGATCTTTAAGTGTTTACTTGTGAAATCATTTTCCTTATCCCCCAGTCAGACAACAAGCTTTTGCTTGTGTACAATGGTTAAAATAAAATCGCGACTCTTATAAAAGTTAAGTTTTATAGCTCAGTAGAGCACCAAGTTGGTTACTTGGGCTCTGCTGATTATAATCCTACCACAACTCAGATTTATTTCCAATCTTGAATATCTTCTTTATAAAGGGGTCCCAGTTTGCTAAATAAGGTGGAAATATTTTATTGTATATTGTTCCTCCCAAGTGAGGTTTGTGAATTGTAAACTTTTAAGACGTAAGTATCTCCAACAGCAAGGTCTTACACAAAATGTACTAAACAAACTTGAAATTTTTTATCTCAGTTTGCATAAATGAGGAATCATATCCTAACAAACTCTTGTTGATAAAATATTCCAAGATGGCAGGACATTTTGTGTAGTCTGTTTACAGCATTTTAGTTCAGCGAAATGAGAAATTTTAACTAAATATGTGATTTAAAGGATTATGAAGTGTTTTCACTCTTATATTATCACGAACATACAATTCTAACAGAAAGAACTACAGGGAATTTGGGGATTTTATAATTCAATATCCACTTGAAGCTCCTGTACGTTAGTCATTCACCTATGAAAAATGGTCTATTTAATTTAGTACTGATCGTGACTTATTCACATGTTGAAAAGGATTATCTAAAGTTATTATAATCGGATTAGACCGTTTAAGCATGAGTTTACACAAACGTTTGAAGGTGTTTAGGAAAATAAAGATGGATATTTATGGAATTAGGTTCCAATATCAATCTGTTATTGTATTCGTTAGTTTATGTAACTGTAAAAACAGGCAGTTGTTTGGCCAGTCCAACTATTAATTTTGTTTAACTTCTTTGAGTAAGTAGAGTTTTAAGTTTTGACAAAAGCGAAGATAAAAAAGGTGGCAAGATTATGAATGTTTGTCACAGTGTTTTTGAATTAACGGAGTCGTTTATTACATGCTCAAAAATACAACTATTTGTTGGTAAAAAGAGATATACATTTAGTTTACCATTATTTATTACAAAATTTAAAGCACATCTAGTTAACAGTGTACACTAAATTGAAGTAACACTAGTGTATAAAGTTGCCTATCAAACATCATTCAAACTACTGTATTTTTTAAATTTTCAGTTTTTTACATACAGCCAAAAAAATCATAGGGATTCACACAAATGATCTTTGCGTTCAGATGAACTTTATACAACGTCTTCCTGTATCCTGGCTATTTAATTAATTCCAAATTGTACTGACATCTCTCATTTCGCTTCTCATACTTACATATTCAATTTCAACACTAAAACTTACTACCCCTACACTGACGTCGCTGTGCTAGTGAGGTTTGGCAAATTGAACTGATGCACACATGTACCAAGTTATACGTTGTGTTAGACTGACTTACTGGCACTCAGTTTTAATGACTAATCATATGAAGTATTTTTCGATTGTTTCTAAGTAACACTTAATTCAAATATATACCTACTGTTAATGAACCCAAAACCAATTGATCAGTATTAATTTTACAATCACTTGTAAAGCCTTTAAATATAAATACTGAACTATGACAAGATAACTGCGAAACCATTTCTTTCGTTAATTTTTATTCTTAAACTTACCTTTACAAAGCAAATGAAAGTAAACTGTATATATCTACCTACAGTTTTAGGGTCCCCGTCATTTAGATGATCATTTAACTCGACCTGAAAATTATTTAAAACATTTAAATATCTGCTTAATTGCATTCATTAATTGCTAAACTGAAAAGCACCAAAAAATTTATAAGGTATGTTAGATGAGAAATATATCAACAAACTAATTCAGTTGAGATGTAATACAGAGCGGTGGCTAAAGTACTCAGCTTTCAGTCAGTAGGTTGTTGACTGGAACTCTGATTCACTTACTTTCGTTTGAGCAGTCGGAGTAGCGTCTCTAGTCTTCACACAATTAAAATGTAGTTCAAAGTTGGTTGCATAAAGCTATACCTGATAAATGAATTATATTACACTTAAATCGATAATAATGTAAAATAGATTAACATAAAGTTTACTCATTGACTACAGTTTGTTAAGTTGTATTGTAGTGTTTTCTGCACCCTATCCTATTCTTAATGTGTATTCAGTACCTCTAAGATTAAAATTGTTTCAAAAAACCTAATCCTCCACTTTGTTTTTACTGATAAAAGTCATATTATTTAAAAACTGATTAGTGTATTTATGAGAGAAAAAAGGGAACACAAATGATTACTGATAAAGATATTTTCTCTAAACTGAAATTTTGATATGGATAACCATTGAAGTTTATTTTCCTGTTTTGAATTTAATCTACACGACCTCATTCAGTATCCAAGTGTACACGTTTACGTAACAGGAAGTCAGTGATTGTAATTCTTATTTTCCTTAACAAGGGTGTAACTTGTTAATCTGTTAGAACTACTTACCATTTACTGCCTTGTTGATTGACTGGATGAACTAGTGTCATATGAACCATTTCTTTCTTTTTTATTTTTAGGAATGAAACAGTTTGGTGTTTTCTAAGCTTTAAAAATAACATTTTAAGGCTATAAATTTTTTCCGTAATAAAGTTTTAAAAATTTGTGAATTTAAACAAGTGTTATTGGTGCAAAATTGTTTCTCATATCCAAAATATGAATTCGATTCATTGAGAATAATAAATAAATTAAGTATAGGAACTAAATGGAAAAATATTCTTTAGAAACACAATTCTTGAATTCCTGTCGCACTGCTATAGTAGCTGACTGACTGACTGACTATCCATTTCAGTTCAACCATCCTGATAACATCATTATCATTTACACTAAAAACAGGACTCAAATCTGCGTACATTTAAGCATTTTATTACCAAGTTGAATGGTTTCACAAATGATCGGGTACCTAGTTATAATAACAATACAATAATTATAAATTACCATTTTCTTATGACACCTAGATGAAATTGCATGTTCAAATATTGAAATTGTTTGAGTTCCAAAAACTTCTAAAAACTTGATACAATATTATACCCATTTAATGTTAACATTTCTAAAGAATCCATAAATAATACTAAATACTTACTTACGCCCGTTACCCCTCACGGAGGAGCATGGGCCGCATACGAGTATTTTCCTTCCAACCACCTCCTAGGCAGTCCCTTCCAGTTTTTTCCAGTTGTTATTCATCCTTGTCATATCTGCTTCTATTTCCTGGCGTACTGTGTTCTTTAGCCTTCCTCCCTTCCGCTTCCCTTCCGATTTCAAGTTACTGCTTGCCTCGTCATGCAGTTTAGTGACTTCCTCAATGTATGTCCGATCCACCTCCAGTGTCTTTTCCTAGTTTCCTCTTCAGCTGGATTCTGGTTTATTCTCTATCACAGTAGGTCGCTGCTGATATTATCCGACCAACGGATATTGAGTATCTTGCGTAGACAATTGTTTATAAATACTTGTACCTTCTTGACGATGATTGTGGTAGTTCTCTATGTTTCAGCTCCGTACAGTAGGACTGTCTTGACGTTCGCATTGAAGATTCTCACTTTGAAGTTAGTTGACAGTTGTTTCGAGTTTCACATGTTCTTCAACTGTAAGAATACTGACCTTGCTTTACCAATCGTTGCCTTAACATCTGCATCAGATCCTCCTTGTTCATCAATGATGCTTCCCGGATGCGTGAATGTTTCTACATCTTCCAGAGTTTCTCCATTAAATGTGATTGGGTTGGTTGATGTTCTCCGTGTTGTATTTAAAAATCTTGCTTTTTCCTTTGTGTACGTTGAGGCCTGTTGATGCAGAGGCTAGTGCATACTAAATACCTACAATGATACATTCGTAAAAAAATAACGTGAATAAATCTTGTCATTGTTTTCATGAGAATTCTATCTATGTAGATTTTTCGTTTGTCTTGAATGAACATTTTTAGAAAAATATAGTATTTTACTTCCCATGGTTGCTAATATTTGTCTACTGATGTCGGTTCGTATTGAAGATCATTTTAAGATTTCCAGACTCTCTTCATTAATTCGTACTACCTGAAATCAATTGTTTTTATTCAACTGAATTAGGGAGTGAAATACAAATAGTTCACTTATTTTCTAATATTATTTTCTTTTTATACTAGTAAAATTGCAATCGTCTTTTTAAAATTCTATTTTCTCTTTAGAATAGATCGATAAAATCGTCATTGATTCATGAATACCCTGAGCTTTCATCTCATATGATTAATAGGCTACAGCAGACAACAGATATTTTACGGTTAGTTTATTGATTTATTTCTACGCAATTCTTCATCTTAACTATATTCAAGACTGAATTTTGGTAAGTTGTTGTCCAAAGATTCAGTTACACCCAGCTAACAAGTCCCGGATGGAATAAAACGCGTTTCCTGGATTTCACTACCAGCCACCATCTATCTGTTGTGTTTTCTAATGTTTTTTCTTTGTGATTATTCACTTTGATTGCTTGGCTTTTGTGTAAACTTGTAAATATATTTCAGCTCGTTCATCATTAGTTCGGTATAGCTGTTGTACGTGGTTATTACACTTAAGAAATTTAGTCATATAAACTAAAATGCTTAAGTTTTTCGAATTTTTCGACCATTTAATATAAAACGATTGAGTTGAGAGAAAACACTACTGGTCGCGTAATTAATCACCAAGTTTTATGTTCTGAAGCCGAGCACATAGTATTGGCCGTAATGGTAATATGGAAAGCTTGTGAGACACCAATTTCAAGCATATTTTTCTCTTTGTACTGTACTTTCATGTTCTATGTTGAATAAATGTATTCCATTTACTTTCCTAACACTTAAAAAATATTATTGATCTGAGCGACTAAAATGAAATATGAAATAACCAGCTGTAAACATAAGTTATTGGTTTTGACCACCGTTTAGTCACCTGGCATTACTTACTACCCGTAATACTGTCGTTATTCATTATTGTTGTGGCTCATTTCTCAGTTATTGTATGACTATTACTAAGCATAAATTGTAGCAATTTAGTTTTTATGCGTCGCAGGAAATATTTACAGGTCACCACGAGTTATCAGTTAATTAAAAAACTACTGTGCACGCAGCGTATTTTATACATTTAGGTGAATGTTAATCGTTTATTATGAATAACTTGTTTCCAGACTTATAAGCTAATTCCATCTTTTATCATTCAGATGATATAACACTCGTTACCAAGTCAACATAAACAAACTTTATTTGTTTAGTTTATGTTGTAACCATGTTAACAATGCTTAATGATAGTGAAAATATTTTCTTAATGATATAATTCGTATTTCATTATTTGCTTTCATCTTGACCGATAAATAATAAAACATCCTTCCAATTTCATAGCTGACTGTAGTTAAACAGCCATTTAAAACCGAGAAGCATTGGACAGTTGTTTCACCCTGGTGTCGAACTCCTAAGTGGCGTGCATCCACTGTCCTACCGAAAATCGAACCCAGAAGCTTTTAGACCTTGCACTGAGCGCTTAACCTTTAGACCACTGAGTTGACATTCAGTAGTTTACATTACTAATTTCGGAAAATTCTCGATGTTGCTTGACTGTCTTCCAATATCATCGGTGGGCAACTGCCCCAAACTCAATTTGTTCGTTAAGCGCTTCCATTGAACCCAGTCAAAATACTTTCGTTTTAACCATAAATGATTAATAATATACAATCTGGTGTATTCAAATTAGATACGAAAGAAATAGAAATGATTTATAATTTTTACTTTCTTCCAAAAGCATATTGTCATCCAATGTGCTATTGAAATTGTCTTTGGCGTGCTTTCATTTTATTCTATTACAGAAGAGTATAATATAATGATATTGCTTTTTTCGTTTAAAAAAGTGGGTGACATGTCAACTCCTTGTAGTTTGTGAAAGCATTTCTGAGTTTTTGTTATTCTTAGAAATATTACCATAACTTGTAATGGCAAACGCAATAATTTCAAAACCTAGAACTTCGTAAAAATTCCTCCTGGTGAATAAACAAGATTCGATAGAATGTTTTCTGATAACTAAATGATGTTTTGTGTCATTAACCTAAATTACAATTTCCAAATCAATCTTTGGTTTAAGAACTATACGGCATTTGGTAATCTTTTTCAAGTGAAATTGTTAAGAGAATTCAAAGGATTTCAGGCTCGGTAGGCTAAATATAAATTGTGTTCTACGTTTTCAACATTAAATAGTGTTATATACTAGATTTAATTAGTCTCGTCAATCTAGAAATTTCGTTTCTGTTATGTATTTGACCTAGGCTGTATCCAGTTGTTATGACTTGATCAAGGTCGTCGCTGATTTGTTATGACCTTACGAATTTAACAAGGACGTAATCCGCGTAAATTATCCACCAATAAAATACGCCTTCTACGACCTTCACACTGTGACAATGACGTTCGATTAATATGAGTAATCTAGCGTCCTTATTGGTCCTTATCCGCCTAACCCGTCCACTTGAGTCCAAAACACCAATAGCAGCTGCTGTAATGCGAATCGTTTATTTCAAACATACTTTGTCTATATACCAAACAGGCAGACCACACTATAAAACAGAAAATAATATTTGTACAAAATCAAGCCAAACGTGGCTGGGAGCGTGGGAGACAGTACTCAATAAACCGAGTATAATTTAGGAACAATAAATCATATAATAATAATCAATAAGTCAAAATGAAGCTAGTAATAAGATGAATATAGACATAGATAATCCAGTTACTGAATAGTTATACCATAGGAATATAAATAGAATAATAGTCTAATAAGATCTCGTAAGTCATCCGTACTTACTTTTTCCCTAGTATATAACACCTCCCCTTTTTTTGAAGCATCATGGATAATAACGATCCCTGGGATTTATTTTTATACGATTAGGTTTCCGCCTGATGCGCTGCGACCGCCTTGGGAGTGTTGTACACGTCTTTTTATTCAGGTCCTTTTTAATTTCATTATCCGACTCGGTTAATATATTTAATGGTATATCATGCTTTCTATCACTTCCTATCTCCCACTCCTGTCTGGTCGGCTGTATCTGATTTGCATGTCGTACCCATATCTTTTGTCCAACTTTCACTTCATAAATAACTTTCCCTTTTCTTCGGACTATGATGCCAGACTTCCAGGTAGGAATATAAATAGAATAATAGCCTAATAAGATCTCGTAAGTCATCCGTACTTACTTTTTCCCTAGTATATAACAGTTTCTATATTTTTGATTGAAAAGAATACTTTAAAATAACAATTCAGTTGCCATTGTTAGGTTACTAGACATTGTGGTACCTATTCTTACACCTCTTCAAGAAAAAGTATATCTGAGCTTCATTTGTTTAACGTTCGTTGTCTTAAAATTTTTGCATTTTCTTCAAAAAGTAATAATGGATATTTAAAGTTCTAATATTTATAAGTCTTTTACTTGTTGAACTTACCATGCAAAAAATATACAGATTTGAACTTAAAGGTTTTCTTTCATAAACTTCAGCATGTTCATTATTATTATTATTATTATTATTATTATTATTACTGTTCAGATGCCCCAATTGTCAACATCCAAGACCAGTGAGTAGAAAACAAAACTTTTGCTTCCATTGCGGTGTAAATCTACCCATACTATCAACACCAAAATATGGTTCTTCTGCTTTAGAGAATATCGGTGTATGTCCTTTTTGTAAAGCCCATGTACCATTAAATTTAACTAGTTGTTTAGTTTGTGAAAGTCCACTACAGATGCAGGTATGCTTGTTTTATTTAGTCTTTTTAAAATTGACATTTTTTTATGCTTTCTTCAAAAAGAATTTGTAAAAATACCCTTTATACTTTCATTTAGTTAAGTAAATTGTGTGGATAACTTGGGAAAGTACAGAAAAGTAGTAAATGTGTTTCAAAGTAATCATGTGTACATATAGTAAAAGCAAGATTGAGTACGTGATTGAGTATAGCATGTTCAGCATTTGTTTCATTAACACTTGTTAATGTGTGTAAGAACTAATTATTTTAATCTTTTGTGAATGAAAAACAAGATTCATGATGTGTGTTTCTCTAACTTGACTATGTAGGATAATTTAATGAACATTCCAATGTACCGTACAAACAAAAACTTATTATACCCTTGCATTTCTTAGTTACTAATTATATGAATTTAGTATTGATTGGATAAGTAAACTATATATTTACTACTTTATGAAACAAAATGTTCGTATCATAATCAGTTAACTGTAAGTTTTGAATTTAGTTAATACGATTACGTTATCGCATATGTAAAATGTGAATGATTATTCTCTTAGATCTAAATAAATAATAAAATACTAAAAAAATAGGATAATTTCTTGGATGGGATGAGTACCTGCGACTGTTATGAATATCCTAATAACCCTTTATATATAAATGAGTACACAAGAATTCTGGATTCTTCTGTAAGATGAGTAACACTTTATGCTAACACTTTCAAGTTTTCTTTTTTTAGTCGATCAAGCTTTAACTTATGTTCATTGTATACTGCATGAAAATTACTTTTATCCATATGCTTAACTGATTTTTCTTTTGCCGAAAACGTTTCTTTAACTAATAATTACTAATTTTTATTTCTCCATATAGTCATGTAATGTAATGACTGCATCTATTATTTTTAGGCTTTTATTACTACTCATCCGCTGAATTTATTCTTTCAAATCACTTAAATATTTGGCTCCTAGAAGATGATGAACATTTTAATTTCTGGATTGTGGGGATTGTTGAATTTCATTGAGGCCATCAACCGATCAATGGTAGATCACCATTGAGAACCTGGAAGCACTGGACGGCGAATTCGTCCGAATATGGGACTCCTCAGCAGTGCACGTCTACAATACCACACATGGAATTCGGATCTATGACTAGTGGCCAAAAGGTTCAGTGTCCGCGCGAAACCGAAGGTCCTAGGTTCGAATCCTGCTTACGGGATCGTGGAAGCACTGTTTGACGGTCGTTTCGTCTTATTGTGGGACTCCTCAGCACATTAACATCGTTAGATGGTGGTTTAACACTGGTTGGTTTATGATTTGAGTGAAAATGAACATTTATCAGTAGTTATTCCTTCATTGGAAATTTTTCGGTAATGCGCATTCTCAAATATTTCTATGCTAGAACACATAAACTTTAGGTCGAATGGTGAATCATGTGTTTTCACATTCGTTTCTTCCGATTTTGCTGTTAGAATTCCCATTTTATTTTGCTTTACACATTTTGTTACTTATGAGTAGTATGTTTTAATGGTGTAAAATACCTTATCGGCCATCACAGACGCTTCTTATTAAGTATATTCAAGTCAGAGATCATGTAAGGTTCTTAAACAGATCCTCACCAATGTAAATATTGTAAAAATACAAATAATTATCCATTAATATGTAAGAGCTTTTATGTATCCTCTTTAGGTTTGGATACCATTTTAGGTTTAGTACTTTTCATCTGAAGTGTGAATTAAACGACCTAAGATAGAATAAACTATTATTTGTCGTGGATTACTATGAACCAAGACATTTTGCCGTATAAATGCCTTATTGAAATATTTCATGCCGAAAGCTCATAACCCTTGACAAACCTATCTTTACTGGGTGGTCGGACTATTTATTTGGTAACGTTTACTCTTATACGAATAACGCTCACTACGTATACGTATTTTTTGTTACCCAAAGTGACCAAGTTTATCTTAGGATGGGTGCTTATCTATGGCTCAACAAATCATAACTTGTGTGCTTCAATCTTACTCTAATAATCTTCTCTACCGTACACATTATCATTACGTAGATGCGTTGTTGAGTTTTAAAAACCTGTCTTATGGGTTAGAAATAGCTCAAATAAACCATAAAACTTCGATTTTAATCTAACATTCCTAAATATTATACTTTCATATCTGTTTTCTCTGCCTGTAAAAATGAATTCTCAGAAGTACGGACAACGTCGTAAAGAATCTCGTTTGTGTACAACATGTAAAACAATGAACCCTACTGACGCAAAAAGTTGTATAATATGTGAAGCTAGATTAGCAACAGGGGCAACTAATGTCATTATTTCGGGTTTCCAGTCGACATATGATTCTCGCCCTCCCCTCCCCTATCCAGAAATGTGTAAAAATGTACGTTTTTCTACTTGTCTTTATTGTCATCGTGAAAATAATCTTGATGCTCGATATTGTGACTGGTGTGGTTCAGAAGTACCAAAACACTATCAACAATCACTGAATAGTGGTGAACTTAAATCTTCTGATAATACTAATGGTAACAGACAGTTATTTAACTCGAATTCTTCAGATTCGATTCGAGATATATCATCTGCTGGTTTTCATAACTCTCCAAAAGATAATCAAAATAAAATCACTCTACGAGATGGTTTTATTCATTGTATAAAGTGCGACTTACCGAATCCAAAAGAAGCAAATTATTGTTCTTATTGCGGATTAAACTTGATGCCTCCTCCACGTTGTACTGGATGGTTTCCAATAGTTAATGGATCAAGTGAGTAAATTTACCTATATGTATAAGTAGCATTTTAATGCTTGTTTCATGCAATAATCTGAACTACATTATTCACGTCATAAAAGTTAACTTGCTTCGCAGAAGATTATCACTCTATATAACAGATAAAGGGTTCTAAGATAAGTTTGTATCTAATCTATAGAATTTTTTTCCTGATGATAAATAATTAATTTAAATATGTTAGAGAGGGATACATAACTCATTTTCCTGGGGGACCTCTAACAGTTCTGTTGGTTCTTCATCTCTCTGTTTTTTTCGATATCTGAGCTTGTTTATTATATCGCGATCCCTCTCACATTGCCTCAGTGAATGGCTACATAAAATACTTTGCGGAAAACGATCGATCTGACTCCACTTTTTGGCATATCAGAGCATCTGCAGACTGGAAAAATTAGAAGCCTTAAAATAACATGTGTGTAAGGAATGTTCTATAATTTACCATTATTAAAATATTACGAAAGGTATCCTTTAATTAATACTCATATCACTTTTTTCTGAACTCAATACTATCAACGAGATCGGACTATCATATAATGCTTTCGTGTATCACTCGATTATTATAAATGCTTACTAGTGGAATTTTAATTTATACACTTTTGTGGTTCGAAAAAACTTCTGCTACATCTTAAATAATCAAGTCAAATCAATAATTGGATCAATAAAACATTGTTCATAAGATGCATAAATATGAATGAAAAACTGAAATATTGTGAGATTTTGGTTGACAATCAGAGTTTGTCAGATCTGAAGACGACTTTCTTATCTTCAATATGAGAACGCCTGTCTTCTGATTAAGGGCGTTCATGAACGTTTTTTATTTAAAGTTCATTGTGAGTTGATCATATCAGCTGCCTGAATTCCTAGTTGGATACTTTTTTGGTCACTCATATCTTAATTTAGATTATATTCCTAATATAATGAGTTTGTGATTTCTAATGATTTGATTAATTCACGATAATCTCTCTTTAATGTTTTGTCCAACTGAAAATACTTAACTGATAAATTTTAGCTTGGTAATTTGAAATGTGATATGTTCTACGAATCTTGATAATTTGAAGTAATGTTATGCAACAGAATATAAATAGATACTCCAAGTGATTTCTGCGTTAAGATAACGTGTAATTACCCAAAAAATTTTCGACATACTGATACGTATGTTGAGGTTTTTTATTATTATGATTTCTAAAAACACTCAGTATTTTATTATTTGAATTACTAAATTTTAGGTCATCATGAATTTGAGATTGACGGAAATCAATCTGAAAAGTCAGTTTCACAGCACAAGTACTTACAACCTGTAGTCGCAAACGTTTCTACTCAAACTTATGGGATATTTTATCCAAGTTCAACAGAATTACGACGTCAAGATCAGTTAGCTCAACATCGTTTGTCAGCTGATGTTCAACTGAGAGACAGAATACCTACACTTACTGCAATAAGTCCTGGACGAGGTGAGCTTTGTATTTTCAGCAGTGTAAACTTTCTAAAAATGTGGTAAGTTTACTTTTGATCTTGACAGTGGTAATAGCAATAGTGTATGTTCCAGATAGAGCTGGCATATCGTAGTTTGTATGAGAAAGTCACACACTTACAATACTTTTTGTTTTTATGTGCTAAATTTCGAGGCCAGTACAAATTGAACCTTGTGTAGCCTTATATCTGTCACTCTTTTATCTGCGGAATCCTCAACTGTGATGAAGGAGTCAATTTGCAAGTCTTAGTTTTTTTGTTACAACAGTCTCCCTTGAGCTGAAACTCAATTTTCGGTTCCCATTACCCCTCAATTCAGTTTTCAATTATAACAGAATTCCTATTGCTTTTTAAGTCACTGTTGCTACAGATAAGTGTGAAAATGTCGAAAACAATGGCAGAAAAAATGCTGCTTCTATTTAGTGAAGATGTATTCAAAAGATCTCAGTTACTGATCGCTGAATTGTTATTCACTCTTGTCATATCTCCTTCTATTTCCTGGCGTACTGTGTTCTTTAGCCTTCCTCCCTTCCGCTTCCCTTCCGATTTCAAGTTACTGCTTGCCTCGTCATGCAGTTTAGTGACTTCCTCAATGTATGTCCGATCCACCTCCAGTGTCTTTTCCTAGTTTCCTCTTCAGCTGGATTCTGGTTTGTTCTCTATCACAGTAGGTCGTTGCTGATATTATCCGACCAACGGATATTGAGTATCTTGCGTAAACAACTGTTTATAAATACTTGTACCTTCTTGACGATGATTGTGGTAGTTCTCTATGTTTCAGCTCCGTACAGTAGGACTGTCTTGACGTTCGTATTGAAGATTCTCACTTTGAAGTTAGTTGACAGTTGTTTCGAGTTTCACATGTTCTTCAACTGTAAGAATACTGACCTTGCTTTACCAATCGTTGCCTTAACATCTGCATCAGATCCTCCTTGTTCATCAATGATGCTTCCCGGATGCGTGAATGTTTCTACATCTTCCAGAGTTTCTCCATTAAATGTGATTGGGTTGGTTGGTGTTATCCGTGTTGTATTTGAGGATCTTGTTTTCTTCCTTTTTTACGTTGAGACCTACTGTTTAAGAGTCAGCTGTTACACTGGTCGTCTTCACCTGAATTTGTTTGTATGTATTGGATAGAAAGACTAAATCATCTAGGAAGTCCAAATTGTCTAGTTGCATTTAAGCTGTCCATTGTGTGCCGCGCTTCCCATCAGATATGGAGGTTTCCATAATCCAGCTAATCACCAGAAGAAAGAGAAAGTAAGAAGCCTTGTCTGACACCGATCCTCACTCAGAATGCGTCTGTCAGCTGTCCTCTGTGCATCACTTTGGAGTGTAGACCGTCGTATGAATTCTGGATGATGTTGACGATCTTCTCTTCTTTCTTCGTCGTGTCATACAGTTGTTTCATATTTCCTTCTCTTGCAGCTTTTTCCGCTGTTCTTACTATGTCTCCCATGTATTTCTGTCTGTCGGCTCCAATGCTCTTCTTCACTTCCTTGTTTGCTTCTGTGTACTCTGCTTGCGCCTTGACTTTCTCTGCTCGTGTTCGACTGTTGTTAATTGCTGTCTTCTTGTTCTTCCTTTCTCCAATCTTGTTCAGGGTTCCCATGGAGATCCATTCCTTATGATGATGCTTGTTTCGGCCCAACACTTCCTGACACGTTGAAGTTAGTGCTTCTTTGATCCCTTTTTCCAGTTGTCCTCCACTGTAGCTTCCTGTTCTTCCAGTAGATTTTGTAAGGCTTGGAACCTGTTGTTGAGAGTTATCTTGAATCGATTGAGTTTTTCAGTATGTCGAAGAAAGGCTGTATTGAACTTTTGTAATGCTGTTTGTCCAGTTGTCCAACGCTTATTTAGCTTCAGTTTGATCTTTGCAACCACTAGATGGTGATCTGAATCTATGTCGACTGTGCTCCTGATTCTCACGTCTTCCATTGACCTTGTGGATTTTTTAGTGATGCAAATATGATCTATCTGGTTCTCTGTGGTGTGGTCCGGCGAGATTCATGTAGCTTTGTGTATGCGTTTGTGTAGAAATATTGTGCCGCCTATAACCAATTTGTTGAATGCACATAGATCTGCCAATCTCTCCCCATTTTCATTTCTCTCTCCTATTCCATGTCGTCCAATTATATCTTCATATCCTGTGTTGTCCACTTCGACTTTAGCATTTAGATCTTCCATCAGGATGGTGAGGTCCTTTCTTGAGCACTTAGCTATGATTGATTGTAGCCTCTCGTAGAACTGATCTTTATCGTCATCATCGCCATCATTGGTGGGTGCATAACATTGGATAACATTCATTGTGATCCCCTCCTTCTTTGTTTTGAAGGGTGCTTTGATGACTCTGGATCCATGAGATTCCCATTCTACAAGTTCATTTTGTGCTTCTCTGGACAACATTAGAGCAACTCCCTGAGTGTGTGGAGCATTTTCCTCTTCGTGACCAGATTACAGCAGCATCTCTCCCGTACCTAGCCTTTGTTGTCCAGCTTGTGTTCAAAGAGTTTCGCTAATTTCTAGTACTGCCAATTTGTATCTCCTCATTTCCTTTGCTGTTTGACTGGTCTTCCCGGTCTCTCACATTGTCCGGACGTCCCATGTACCTATAAAATTTGTTGCTTTGGTTGTTAGAAGGTGCATCGGCTTCGTGACTTCCGAAGGATCGCAGCCTTCACCATGTGGTGTCATAATTCTTCCTTCAACTCCCATGGCAGAGTTTAAATGTTTTAAATCGTTTATTTTGGTTGGCGTATTTTTTAGCAAGGTTTTTGTTACGTCCTTGAATCTGTCTACCCACTTTGGTGCCGAGTTAACTTGTCTAATGTAGATTAAGACCTTGACGCGATAGGCTGACTGGCTTAACCTTGAGGCTAGTGTGCGTGAGTTCGAAGTGGGGGTAGAGAGACGAAAACTATTCTATCCCTGATTATTATTATTATTATTAATGGCTTTATTCAATATTATAATCTGGTACAATATAGAATTCTCAGCACGAGTTATTGGCTGGCAAGCACGCCAGAGAGAGAGAAGACAAGGACAACCGGAACATTAATCACTTTATTCCAATCCCAATCTAGCACTCGAATTCCGAATTCAGATTAGTGTGAAAAGATACATGAATAAATATATGACTAACCTGACCACAACGTACAATAATTGAGAAAATACAGTTATCAGAAGGGGTTTTGTGGAGATTTAGTATTTTCATAGTTGAAAGCGTGAGTCAGTTGAAGCTAGACCAGTGCTTCCAGGTTTTCCATGGTGGTCTGGCTTCA
>NC_031495.1:17291497-17306497 GCF_000237925.1 Schistosoma mansoni
TCAGAACTTTCGTCTTAATTAGAGCGTATACTTTCACAGTATTTGGGCACCGAGTTGATGTAAGACATTAAATAGGAACAATATATTTGTAAAATCTCAGCGAATGAATTTGAAATAAATTCAACGTTTCGCCTGGTAATCTGGTCCAAGTCTCTTACGCACTAATAAATATACCTAGTTTAGACATTTTTATCGCTGATTGGATGACCTATTCAGTATACAGTAAACCGGAGAACCATGTACCTATTTATATTCGATAATTTTGATGTTTGATTATATTTCCTTGAAAAAGCTTGGGCCAGATTTCCAGGTGAAACGTTGGATTTACTTCAAATTCATTCTCTGAGATTTTACAAACATATTATTCCTATTTAATGGTCGTGCATCTATAGAACCTGTTACCCATCAACCTGTTAGGATAAGACAAAAGAACATCAGTACGAAGTTAATGTGAGTTCCTTCTTGTCTATTCTTTATCAGCTTTTTACTCTTCTATACACTATATTGCCTTGCCATTAATATTATTTCGCCACTCGTTATCTTAACTTATCTGTAACTAATATATATCTACACTTTTCCGCCTACTTTGGTAAGCAACTATCCTACATTATACCTTCTTAATGCCTATACTCTGATTGGCAACCTTTACTTCACACTATAGTCAATTCAAGCATTGCATCGAGATATTAATTTTTACTGTCAATATTTTTTTTCGCAAAACTTAATTCTACAGGTTTTTGGCGAAAACAATTAGACCATATATTTGCACATTTAAAACTATACACAAATAATAATTCAGAATTTCGCGCTTCTATTGGTCAACCTAGATTTGGCAAAGTATGTTCAATTTGATTACATGTACTCAGCTAATTTATTTAAACTTATTTATAATCCAATATGTAATCCTTTATTTAGTACGTTTTCATTTCGGTAAGTCTATTTCGACACTTAATAAAACTATTCTAGCAACCATTATAGAGGTGGTCCTACAATAGGCGTATAAATAGCTTCATCAATTGTTCATACTTTATCATGCAGTGAAGTTTTGTTTCTGCTTTCAGAATAAAATTGTTCTTCTGTAGCCTACTTGAAGGTATATGTGGATGGATGAAATAATGGTTAGATCTTCATGTTTAAATTGTTTAGTTGTAAAGAAACAAATCGTATTGGAAGTAATTTATTCACCCACAGATTATGACGATAATTAAATCGCTTCGAAACCTCTTTCATTGTAATGCTTCATAATCTTATTGGAATCCATTAATCAAGTAACACTATTTCATTGGGATTTTATCATTCTGTATAGTTGACTATATGATTTTCTGGGATATATATTCCTTAACTGTTGAGTATGCAATGCGAATACCAGAGCTGTCCTGAACATTTTATTATTCCTCGCATTGTCATCCTCTTCTTCCGACTTTCGCTTAGTGTGTGTTCATGAACGTATATCAGATATCTACATTATACTTAGATTTTAACTGTCTTGAATTTTTATTCTAGTTCTCCACAAATACAAAAGAGAATAACACAATTTACTCATTATTTGATTTGTTGGGTTTATGTGTGAATTACTCTCTCTCTCTTCTCTTTCTATTCCTTCTAATCATTTCGTTAATAATTGTTCTTAGCTATCATAGGTCTTTATCAATACATTCATTGAATCTCCCTACTGGGAATTACTAATGTTGTAATTTCATTGTTTGAATCATATTTGTAATCATAATCTAAGATTATGGATAGAATTTAAAACGAGCTTTTTATTATTTGGATTTCAATTGAAATGAACAACTGATTGTTAACATTGAAGTCTTGAGACTTTTCTATCTTTCACATTTCGTCTTATTTTCAAAACTCAAAAATTAATTAAACCAAATCAATTTATTCTTTGCTAACTAGTTACTAGTTTTCCATGTAATTATTTAAAATTAGCTTGTTCGTTACCTTCAATTTTGATTTTCTTTATTTGACTATTCAGTCACCATGTATATACAGAGATATGTTCGAATCGCCCACATTATACATATTCTTATTGCGAATATGGTCTTTGAAAGAGAATTATTTATATTTGATCCAATATTGAATTACGGATCAGCATATTTATTGCAACCTTCCCCTGTGACTCTTCTAGAGTCACTACCGATCCGAAGCCCGGCTAAAGGAGGAAGGTTGAGAATAGGATTAGCAACCCCATCCCGTAGAAAACTAACTCGCTAAAAAACGCTAACCAGAAAAAATAATTCAAACCATTTAAACTCTGCCCTGGGAGTTGAAGGAAGAAATATGACGCGGAGATTTTTCGGAAGTCACGAGGCCGATGCACCTTCTGACAACCAGAGTAACAATTTGTATAGGTACATGGGACGTCCGAACAATGTGGGACACCAGGAAGACCAGTCAAACAGCAAAGGAAATGAAGAGATACAAATTGGCAGTACTTAGAATCAGCGAAACTAATTGGACACAAGCTGGACAGAAAAAGATATATTCGAAAGAGGTGTTGTTAACCCTGCTCATGAAGAAGAAAATGCTCCACATACACAGGTAGTTGCTCTGATGTTGTTCAAAAAAGCACGAAATGCACTTGTAGAATGGGAATCTCTTGGATCCAGCATCATCAAAGCACCCTTCAAAACATAGCAGGAGGGGATCACAATGAATGTTATCCAATGTTATGCACCCACCAATGATAGCAATGATGACGATAAAGATAAGTTCTATGAGAGGTTGCAATCAAGCAACAAAGTGTTCAGGAAAGGACCTGACAATCCTGATGAAAGATCCAAACGATAAATTTGGATGAAACAACTACTGTTATGAAGATATAAATGGACGACATAGACTAGGAGAGAGAAATGAAAATGGGGAGAGATTTGCAAATCTATGTGCACTCAACAAAATGATTATAAGTGACAAGATTTTCCCCCACCATCGCATACACAAAACGATTTGGACTTCGCAGATGACCTAGCCTTCCTATCTCATACACACGAACAAATACAGACGAAGACAGCAAATGAAGTAGCAGCCTCTGCATCAACAGGCCTCAACATTCATAAAGGAAAAAGCAAGATCCTCAAATACAACACGGATAACACCAACCAACCCAATCACATTTAATGGAGAAACTCTGGAAGATGTAGAAACATTCACGCATCCGGGAAGCATCATTGATGAACAAGGAGGATCTGATGCAGATGTTAAGGCAACGATTGGTAAAGCAAGGTCAGTATTCTTACAGTTGAAGAACATGTGAAACTCGAAACAACTGTCAACTAACTTCAAAGTGAGAATCTTCAATGCGAACGTCAAGACAGTCCTACTGTACGGAGCTGAAACATAGAGAACTACCACAATCATCGTCAAGAAGGTACAAGTATTTATAAACAGTTGTTTACGCAAGATACTCAATATCCGTTGGTCGGATAATATCAGCAACGACCTACTGTGATAGAGAACAAACCAGAATCCAGCTGAAGAGGAAACTAGGAAAAGACACTGGAGGTGGATCGGACATACATTGAGGAAGTCACTAAACTGCATGACGAGGCAAGCAGTAACTTGAAATCGGAAGGGAAGCGGAAGGGAGGAAGGCTAAAGAACACAGTACGCCAGGAAATAGAAGGAGATATGACAAGGATGAATAACAACTTGGAAAAACTGGAAGGGACTGCCTAGGAGGTGGTTGGATGGAGAATATTGGTGTGCAGCCTACGCTCCTCTGCGAGGGGTAACGCGTATGTAAGTAAGTGTTATCCAATGGTAACCGTATGAAGACTAAAGATTTAGAAGTAAGAACAGCGTACTGTTGAAATTATGAACACACTACGTCGGGAATCGGAAGCAGACATCAAAAGAGTTAGTAGTAACTGGGAAGGATTGTCCAGGACAGAGTTGGATGGAGAAGGCTGGTGGGAGACCTTTGTTTCTCCCTGAGGGGTAACAGGTCTCTGTAAAAATGAATGTATGCATATTTATTGCACTACCACGTCTTCTGTCATACAGTCCTCAAATACAACATTTACATGTTTAGTTATTTGTAGATCACGTGAAATTGATTGGTCAATGTATCATCTAGAATTATTTTAATAAAAAATGATTGATACAATGAAAAATTAATAAGTAAAATAAATGCTCTTAGCCTACTGTTTATAGTTACTCCGTATGCATACATCTTTAAAGAATATTATTGAATTGGATCCTTATAAGAAAAAACTTAACTTCACATGATTTTGTTTTTGCTAAAATTAATATTTGAATTGTTTAGTGTGAATTCACATTCTCTTGGTAATGCTTACGTTTATTGTTTATTTGTTTAAAAAAGACCATTGATTATGTGATCTCTAACATACACATCATATTTCATTTTTATCTAGTGATTACCTCATAGTTAAATTAAATTAGTTTGTCGTTCATACATAATGTAGAATATGATACAAATATATATTCATTCTGATTTACATATTTTATATCAGCAAGGTGATGCAGTATATTTATCGGTTGCATATCAGTGTATGTAGAAATTACCATTTCATTTGAAGTGAAAATATAATTTGAAAAGAAACGAATGATGTTTAAAACTTTAAAGTATGGAGGAGCAGCAAATGAAAGTTGGAGTGAAAAATAAAACTAGTATTCAACTCCTTTACTGTTGCCAACTTCGGACTATAATACCCTACATCTTCTGGATTAGATCATAACTATTGTATCAACTCTATTCAGTGATTTAATGTCTCATCAGTATCAAACTAGCGGTGAATGACATCATAATATAATGAATTATATATATTCAATACAAATTTAAATAGTATACTACATGAGTTTGTTCGAGAAGTATTTTAATAACTTAATGTTTTTGTTATTATACGAATTTTATTGAACAAGAATTAACTTCTAGTTGATGAAAGATATAGTTACGCTAAAGCTTGAAATCTCATCGTATAGAAGTGCACTAACTATCCATCTTTTATTGATCATTGTTAATTTTTTTGTCTAAAGGACGGTAATTATATTTTAGCCATTTGTTCTAAGTTACTTCCGTATATATATTCTTTGAACTAATTAAAAAAAAATTATTTAAACTACAAAAATGAATGATTTTATTTTTCATAAAAAAAATAATTCAAATTACTTTAGTGATGTCCGCATATAATTTTATTTTTGGTACCGTAAAGTTCCTGTTATGAAACTCATGATTTTCAATTTTTGTTCAGCAACGTGATAATTTTTAAATTATAAAGTAACTTTAATGTCCAATTAGTATCAGGGTAAAACAATCATTGATAATTATTTCGTCTTGAACAATTGTTATTGTCTGTCAATTTATGATTGATTATCATTGAATTTGAGAATATTTTATTTCCTACACAAGCGAATAATCATTGTTACTTTAGAATTGTATTTTCTTTCATAATTACTCATTTGCTGATCAGTTAAATGACACTTTAATTGTAATACCTTAGCTGATTATTTTATAATAATGATAATTTATTGTATTTATCTACTTTAAACAATCCTTGTATGGGACTCCTCAGCAATGCGCATCCACAACCCTACCAGGGATCAGACGCAGAACCGTCCGATCTCGCCAAGCCTTTAATCTTTTAGCCAGTACACCGGCAACCAGTGGTTCATATGCATGACATCAACCGATTTGAAATATTACCTAATCATCTTCCATTGTTTCAGGGAATATCTGCCTCAATTCTGACACAGCTTCTCACAAGAACTCCTAGAATCATCTCTTAAAATTAATCACAAATGTAAACGTCATAATTTTTAGAATAAAGAGGGTTAATAAATATTATTGAAATCATCAGTTGATTACAGTTAAAAATGTATAATATGGGACACTTGCTCACTTATTTAAAGGTTAAGTACTCGCCATGATACCTAAAGGTCTTGGCTTCAATCCTAGGTGTGATCGTGATTGCATACTCTTGAGTCCTATACTGGGACTGTGTCAATGCTTCCTAGATTTTAATGGTTAGTTGACATTTGTCAGTTCGTTATCTTAATGGCACTCAAAAATCTAAAGTCCCCATTCTATAAATTGTCATCTTAGACTTTCTTCAGTACAAAGTCATTTAACACGTACAAATAATTCCCAGCATAGTCTTAGAAATTTGTGTTAATTAGTTAAGACGTTAGTTTTCAAATATTTATATTGTCTTTTTGCTTTCTTACTATAAATATTATTATTAATTCTGATAATTTTTGTACCAAGCTTTTGTCTGCTGACCTATGTGCACTGGCATCCAATCAGGCAAAAATTACTTTAATCTATTCACTCCCGAATGACAAAAACAATACATCTATAACATTGAATAGGACAGGTTCAAGTAAAATTCCATTGGATTTAGATTACTGTGATAATCATAATAATGACGTGATTCCTCACTTCAATAAATACTCGAATCAAATTAAACCAAACTCTGGTGATTTCAATAATGATAAACATGAAATTGATTTAGATCAGAAATCAGTTGACAGTAGATCAAATAATAAAGAGTCTATCAATTTGTTTACGACAAGGAATGATCATTGTGAATCGTTCCGACCGATCCCAAATCCACGAAGTGTATATAATAACAATAATAACCGATCGCCTTCTAGATCTCCACGTAAAGGTAAGTGTATACATTAGAAAAAATCTAATATAAACGATACTTATTTTATGGATATATTACTTACCTACTTACGCCTGTTACTCCCAATGGAGCATAGGCCGCCGACCAGCTTTCTCCAACCCACTCTATCCTGGGCCTTCCTTTCTAGTTCTATCCATTTTTTGTTCATTATTCTCATGTCCGTCTCTATTTCTCGGCGTAATGTGTCCTTTGACCTTCAGGATTCCATGTGAGGGCTTGTCTTGTGACGCAATTGGGTGATTTCCTCAAAGTGTGCCCAATCCACTTCCAGCGCTTCTTCCTGATTTTTTCCTCCGCTGAAATCTGGTTTGTTCTCTCCCACAGTAACTTGTTGCTGATAGTGTGTGGCCATCGGATTCGAAGTATCTTGCGTAGACAACTGTTAATAAACACTTGTATCTTCTGGATAATGGCTTTCGTAGTTCTCCACGTCTCCGCCCCATACAGTAGAACTGTCTTGACATTTGTATTGAAAATTCTAACCTTGGTTTTGGTTGACAATTGTTTTGAGTTCTAGATGCTTTTCAGTTGTAAATATGCTGCTCTTGCTTTTCCGATCCTCGCCCTCACATCTGCATCTGATCCACCTTATTCATCAATGATGCTGCCCAGATATGTAAAGGTTTCCACATCCTCCAAAGCTTCTCCGTCAAGTGTAATTTGATTGGTGCCGCCTGTAGCTCCTCTGGGGGCTACTGCCGATCCCAAGCCCAGGTAAAGGAGGAGGGTTGGGCATGGGGTTAGCGACCCCATCCCGCAGAAAACCAACTCGCTAAGAAAACGCTAACCAGAAAAAAAATTATTCAAACCATTTTATGGATATATGCAATATACATTATCAATTGTGATCATAGTTGTGCCAAATTCGATCAATTAGAAAGCGGTTCGAAATGTTTACTTTATTGCCATTTACTTAGCGAACAGACAAATCATACAATATTTGTTGATATCTCAGCGTTGCATTCATAACTAATCGTCATACCTCAAGAAACCTAAATTTTTAAGACTTTTAAAAGTTCATAGAAAATGACTAAGTAGTCAAGAAACAATTTGTTCAAAAATCACCTATTACTAAAGAAGAATAATTTTATAATAGTCAACTATAAGGATTTTTAAATGTTTCTACGATGTGTATAGCATATAAGTTAACTTACTATAAATCTTTGTCATATTTTATCTATAAAGATTTAGTTCGTTTGTTCAGCTAAGTTAAAGTTGGCTTGACTTATACATTTTTACCTAATACTTTCCTTGAAGTACAATAGGGACTGGTGTAGGAATATGTTGTAAGAAAGTTAAGTTGCAAACTTAGACTTGAGATCAGTTCATGAAGTCGTCTATTTCTGGACTGAGCCATGTAGGAAAGCACTGACTTCCTGGTTGGATTCTACGCGTTAATTCTGATCAGTGGTTGGAGACCTTTGATGACATACTTTCAAAATTGTTCTTAACAGCTTACGTACATTCTTATTTTTATATTTCTGTTAATATTAAATTTCAGTAGTATTTTAAACTTTAAGTATATATACATCTGTGCCAGACTCCACATTTTTTGAGTGACTGACTGACTAACTAACTTATAGACCATACAATCATGCACATTAAATATCTTATTAAAACCTGTTATATTTTAAACATTTTTAGAAATGTATGCCCTTCTTTGATTTATTTTTTATTACATAGAGGATGACCATCAAAATAAAAACAAAACTAAGTCAATTGAATGGGAAGATGATGATGGTGATGAGGTTGATGCGGAATGTAGACAAAACACACAACCTCCTACTAAATCAATAAGTTCCATAAAAACAAAATCAAATGATAAATCACTGAGTATACAATCTAATCCTAACGTACAATATGGTGAAGTTGGTGTCGCTTTACTACGAAATTCTAAATTATCAGTGTGTCGCATTTTCTTTTTGCTTAAAATTTTATAGTTTCTTGATGATTATTATCTTCGTGGTTATTTACTTGGTATTTTATTAGTTAGTGGGTCTTTCCTTTACAAACGACTGCAATTAAGGAAGTATACATTATCGTAAGTGAGCTTCGGGTCGGATGTTAATTTTATTTCATAATTCAACATATACGAGAATTGTGAATTGGACTATATAGTCTGAATAAACAAAAGACAGTCATTAATTCATACACGAAAACAAATTGATTCGATCGCTTAACCACTACACTTTTAATCTATTAGTAAAATTAGCATCTTATTTCTTCTCTGTTACTATACTTATTAAATTATCGTTACGAACAATTATACTATCAGCTTTCGTCGCAAAAACGTTCAGTATATATTTGCATTGGGAATGATTTCTCTAAAAACAGAACGTTTTGCTGAACCAATCCTTCTTGTTTTACAGTCAAACTGCTAGTGTTCCGAGATCCGTTTTCTCTAGCTGGCCTACCATTCTGCGATGTGTTAAGAACAAAATTCCGCTTTGGACCACATCAATGTGTATCTAAAATTACTTCCTCACGTGGGGCACGTTGCATAGGCCGATCAAAGCGTTCACTCTCGAAACGCATCTCGGAACATTATCCGACTTGGCTTTTAAAAGGAGAATGTAAAAAAATTGCTAGTTCGATACAGGAGCATTTAATTAACTGTGGGCACATCGCTCCAAAGGACTCTTCTTTTAAAGTAATCTACAGAGTCAAAGGAACTTGGTCGAAGGGGGGGGACGAATCAATATTTTATGCACTACTGAGGCATTTTAACAATCCACGAACTCAAGCCTGAACTTTGCGTGCACAAACGATTTGTCCAACCTTTCATCCTTCCTTGGCCCTAATTCCCTTAATGGGTATGTTTCTGGGTTTTTTTTCTGCCTGTTTTTCTGCACTTTCACTTGATAATTATCGAGTTTTTTTAATTACTGTTTTGCATTTTAAACTCTAATCAGTTATTATTACTACTTTATACTAGTTTTCTTGATTATTATTCAGTCTATTATTATGACCTTTGTGTTTGTCGCTTTTCTTCATATCTGTCAATTGGACTATTATCTGACCCATGATTTATTTTCTTCCTTACCCCTTGATTAGTACGTAACCTCATTTGTTATTTATTCTCGAATCAATTTATGATGCAGTCTTTCCTAGCCTCCTATAGACATATATTTTCCATATAACTATATATACGAATGTACAGCCTAAGTAAATGATTTCGTCGAAAGAAAAAGAATTTTTATTACGTTACTGCCATAATATGCTTTATTATATTGTTGTTCAGATACAGAAAACAAGTTTCACGGTCTACTGTTTGACATCTTTAAAAGGCAATGAAAATTTCCATTTTCTTAGTAAATTTTTAATTTATTCTCTTGCATAGTCTATTTAATACTGGCAAGTAAAGAAGGCTTCAAGGCAATCTAACCTGATTTTATATATTAAAGCCAGTGACCTTGACATTAACAACAATGTACTAGTGTAAATTCAAATGTAAATCAAGCTGCTTTTTTCAACTTCATTTACTATTTTGGTTTTACCGGCTATCTGTTGACGCAGTAACTAAAAACAGATCACTGATTTCCATCAAGAGACCAATCATCAACAGGATACCGATGTTCATCTCTAGTTGACGTACATTTACAATAAAAAATAGGGATAACTCATTGCGTTTTATCCCTTTTTCTATACAATTAATTTATTTTTCAAAAATACCTTGCTGGTTAATATTTCTTATACCTCGTCTCTGTTCATAGACTTCAGATCTTAATTTGTTCTACACGTTAAGTCAACCGAGATTAGATATTCATGAAGTTAAACGTCTTCTTAATGAAGTGAGTATTTTATTTACAATATATAATATCAATTTAATTTAATTTAAAATGAGATTTATCATTGATAATTCAGAAATTATAACAATAAAAAATTTAATATCCAATGTTCCAAGTGATGATATAGATATTTATGTTCCATGTTTTTACTAACAAAAAATTACAAACGTTTAACCAATCATTGGTAGTAAATCAACCATTATTTATGCTGGTAGATTTTCATCAATATGATTTAGTCTTATGATGAATAATTTAGTAAGAAAAACAATTAAAATTCACATTGGCACACATTTTAACATAATCAAGTATGTTTTACCTAATCTTTTGTTTAATATTAAATTAGTGTACGGGTTTTAGGGTTTAAATTTGAGCAGAAACGGACAAGCAACAATGTGTATTCTCTTCATCATTTAATATATTTTGGTTTTAGGGTAATTCTAAAATGTATTGTAACAACTCAGAAATGTCAGTTTATGAATTAGAAGGTTTATATCTTCCTGTTGGTGATATTCAGTAGTGAATTAGTTATTCTCCGTTGATGTGTAAACTTTTTTAATAGATCTATGTGATAGACGAAGACTGTCGCTCATTCTGGAGCACATGCTTAGATTCAGATCATGCTCTAGTGCGAGCACGTATCTGTCTGCGTCTTACTGGACGTAGGAAAGACGCTGCAGGGAAACCTCTTAGGGTTCTACTTAATGATAGGCAAGCTAAGAATATATTTCAAGAACAACTAGAAAAACAGATAGGCAGACATGTAAGTAGTGCCCACCCCGAGACAGCCTGGAATGACATCCGAAAATCTGTGGAAACAGCAGTGATATCTGCTAGTACGGTAAACTATAAAGTTAGGGAGAAACACTGGATCTCAGCAGCATCTACCGCACTGATAGATGCTCGAAAACTCATCATATATGGCTCTGAACATAACAAGAAGCGGAGTCAACTTAAGCGCAGGCTAACAAGAAACCTACGCAACGATCGCGAACAGTGGTGGGTAGTGAAAGCAAGAGAGATGTAAAAGGCAGCAGCAATAGGTAACATTAGACAACTGTTCAGACTTGTCAAGGAAATCGGTATTAGGAATCCAACTGTCAGCGAAAATATCCCGGAAAAAGATGGATATATTATTCATTCTCAATCCAAGAGATTGAACCGATGGGTAGAACAATTTAGAGTTCGATTCAACTAGCCTTCAGCCACACTTCGGTTTCCCACGATCCCCAGTCGACCTGAATGTTAAGTTAATGTAAGTCTCCCAACTCTTTACGAAGTTAAAAAAGCTATAGGAAATCTGAAGCGATGGAGAGCGGCAGGCCCTGACAGGTTTACCCCTGAGATTTTTAAGGTTGGCGGTCCAGCACTAGTATCAAGATTGACTGAGGTCTTAGGTAGAATCTGGGAACTGGACGTAATTCCATCTGACTAGTCCCAATCACTGATTGTGCCAGTCTATAAGAAAGGACAAAAGTCCTCTTGTGACAATCACAGAGGAATCAGTCTGACTAATATAGTGTCTAAAATATTAGCTTCAATAATATTTCGACGCCTAACTAAAGCTCGTGAAGAGCAAACTAGAGAAAACCAGGCTGGTTTTCGACCTGGACGTGGTTGTATAGACCAGATATTCGCTCTACGTCAGGTCTTAGGACATAGAAACAAATTCAGACGTCCCACAATCGTAATATTTCTTGACCTTAAGGCGACATTTGACTCTGTTGATGGTGAGGTTCTGTGGCAGTGTTTGTCACTGAAAGGAGTACCAAAAAAGTATATTAACCTCATAAAGGCTCTCTACTCGAACGCAAATGGTCGAGTTAGAGCTTATGGCGAACTCATCAGAATTGACTACCTCAAGTGGTGTTCGTCAGGGCTGTCCACTCTTTCCATTCTTATTTAACTTTATCGTAGATGTGCTTTTAGAAATAACACTTTCCCCATCCAAATTCAGAGGAGTTGAAATTCTACCAGGAGACTCACTTGTTGACTTTGAATACGCCGATCACAAAATTTTGCTCAGTATTGGGTTGCATTGGCACCTGAACTAATGATAGGGAGTGAAGTAGTTGAGCGTGTTGACCGCTTCACTTATCTTGGGAGTCTCATCAGCCTTTTTGGTCTGGTGTGTGACGAAATCTCAGCACGGATACAGAAGGTTCGTCTAGCTTTCGTCAACTTCAGTCATTTATGGTGTACACGAGATATCCGTCTAGCAACCAAAGGACGAGTTTACTGTGCAGCAGTTCGTTCCGTCCTACTTTATGGCAGTGAAACATGGCCGGTAAGAGTAGAGGATATTCGTAGGTTACTAGTTTTCGATTATAGGTGTCTTCGAAGCATTGCTCGTATATCCTGGGACCACTGAGTAAGTAATGCAGTTGTTAGGAAACGCGTACTAGGTAAGGATGGCAAATCGATTGATGAAGTAATGAAACTTCATCAGTTGAGATGGCTGGGACATGTGTTACGTATGCCCAATCAGTGACTGCACCGACGTGCGATGTTTTATGGTGTAGGAGTAGGTTGGAAAGAAGCTAGGGGCGGCCAGACCAAAAACGTGCCACAAATCCATGAAGCCACTGACAATTGGAATGAGCCATGTTGGTAGGTGTAGACTACTTGGTTGGGATTCGCGAGATGATAACAACCGATGGTTAGAGACGTTGAAATGACATGGCTCAAAATCGTTTGCAATGACGAAGATCCATCCACTTTTTGTGTTTTCTCGAATTCTAATCTTCTGAATTCTTCATGTCCCTTTCTTTTTTCTCTTTCCAAATTTATTTCACTGGATTATACTCCTTGAATAACATCTTCAAACCCAAGTCTTTCCGATTACTGCTTATACTCCTACTACTTCTACCACTATGGGATTTGAATTGACCACTACATCTCTGTGCTAATGTGGTATGGCAAGTCGAACTGCTGTACGTACGTACGAAGTTCTACGTTGTGACTGACTGATTGATTGACTAGTATGTAATAGATGTTCGTATTTACTAGTTCATCATATTGTGTTTAAAAGTAGAATGCAGGGAGTGTGCTTCAGGTCTCGTTAACTGATCGTACCTACATCCTACTGTTGATATTTCTCACTCTGACTCCAGTTTCATCCCCAATCACTTCAAATGTAGGTGTCTCATTCTCTAGACTAAGTTCATAACTAGTCAAAATGTTATAAAATTGGTCATTCATTTGAGGTTTCTTTTTCTCGTCGTTAATATTTAGAGCTGAGTTTATTATTCTCTGTTGGCAATATCCATATTTATTGCATAAATGCTTTCATAATATTTCATCAACGACTGATTTTAGTTTAACAACCATGGTAAACAACGAAGCGCTTGATAGTTGTTTCATCCCGAATATGGGACTCCTTAGTTGTGCACGACCCGACTGGGGATCGAAATTAGGGCTTTTAGGTCTTGTGGCGAGCACTTAACCTTAAGACCATTGACCCAGCACCTAATGTTTTATATATTTAACTTTAGCAATTCACGATATTATGTAATTATTATTGATTGTCCATTTATGAGATTTGTCCCATACACAACATGGTTGAACCTTCAGCTGATCACAGCTTCTCACCAGGACCAAGATAGTTACCTTTAGAATTTAGTCACTAGTAATCATAAGTTGATTCTTCATTGTGATTCTAACTTGAATTACTCAGGTGTAACTTATTTGTCAACTGCAGTTTTATATCTTCAGTTATGATCCAAACATTCTTTATGTGATAGCTTATGATACTGTCATTCAGATGATGAGACGAAATTAGATTTTACTGTCTTCAAACATTTAACCTAATCACTGGAGGTTGATTGATTAAATTACTGATTCTGAATTATATTATTGCCAATATAGAATTTAAGATAAGTTTTAATGATATACTGAAAGTATGTTATTAAATATATGTACAGTCCAAATAAATTATAGTTCTTGAATGGACTTTAAGTCTCCGAGCTTAGAAAAAATGTTAGTGAATCTTTCTATAAAGCATCTGTTGTAAGTATACAAATAGTTGTTTTGAATGCTTAAATATAAACATGTCTCGTTTTTGCTTATTTTATGAAAAAGAAAGCTATTGAAATAAAGTTTATTTACAGTAAATATCAGACAACAGAAGCAGTTCTTAGATTTGCTGATAAGTTGGTCTTTAGGTATTTAATAAAAACAAATAACAATCAAAATTATCTGTAAATAGATAAGGGTCACAAACAATACCATCAATTTAATCAAGTTCAACTTATCATAGTTTAATGTAATTATTCATATTTTAAACATTCACTTTTACTCGAAGAATGTAAGACAATTATTTTTACTGTTTTCTTTCTTACTGGTTTTTTCTGCTAATAATCAACTTGACCGTTTTTTTTTTATCAGATTGTCCAAAGATGATGTGCTTTTTTTCGAAAAAGTACATATTTCTCTTTATTTTTAAATTTGTGTTGAGTTCATTTTCGTAGTAAATTAAGCGTACGTTTATTTAACTTAAAGCACACGATAAACTCAATATGAAAATATCTTTAATTCACCTACTTTAGGCAAGTAGTCGTTTATTA